>NW_028253056.1:0-280791 GCF_964263255.1 Lissotriton vulgaris
TAGGGGCCAAAAGGTCTAGGAAGTTCCCACTGAATACCGATTATTGCTATATTTTACTACTACCCCTAACTCAGAACCAGCTCTGGCTGCTATCTCCCCACTTCCTAGCAACAGCCTGCTGTCCTAGTGCTCCCTGTGGTGCAGTGCGGGCGCCGTCTCCTCCTCCACGCTTCCTGGCCCTTCTTCTTTCCCCTCATGGGCTACCACCCTCACAGGCTTCCCCTCCTCCTCATCTAGGACAATGGCACACCTGAAAAGTGTACAGATCCCCTTTTCCACAGTACGGACTGCTTTTATAAAAAACACTTAAAAGTTCTATAAAGTATTTCAGCGCTTTATAAAAGCACCAGTTATATTGCACAAAAACACTTTTTAATGGCACTCAGGAGATTACATGATTTGGCCAGGATCACAGGATGTTGAGCCGACGTAGAGTCTCAAACTCGGTTCCCCAAGTTGGCAGCCTTTCCATATCACATCTTTAATTATAGTCATCTGCAACATGTACAAAAAACAATGACAAAGACAATAGATTTTGCATCAAAGAAACCTATTGGCTTTGCCAACACTTTTACTTTATTATTACATATAATCAGGGCTCCCGGTTTTATATATTTTTTTTTTTTACATTTCATCTGTATTTATCCATATTTATTTTTTGTCAACTTTGTTAGACGGACCGGGAGGGTCGGCCGAGATTACGGGGAGAGGTCTCCAGGGAGAGCCGTCTCCAACGACTGTACAGATAAGTAACTTCCCCCCCACAGACGGACACCACACAAGATTGAAGGTTAACGAGGCTTTATATGCACTTCTTAGGTTACGTTGATATAATACAAGGAGGTCTGGACTCAGGGGTCCCCTCGGTTCTGATCTCTAGTTGAGGAAAAGGGTAGCGGGACAGTCTTAGTTACCAATGAGTTCAATAGCTCTCAATCCTCGAGCTCGGCGTGGTTGCTGATCGGGCCGTGGAGGAGCCAAGCAGGTCCCGAGATGGATGAAGGGTGGTCGGCGGGCCGTGGAGAAGCCAAGCAGGTCCCGATATGGATGAAGGATGGTCGACGGGCCGTGGAGAAGCCAAGCAGGTCCCGATGCAGATGACAGTTACAACGGCCCGCGGCCTCGCCAGCAGATCCGGACGACGGTGAAGGATGAAGGTTACGACGGCTGTGGCAGCGCCAACAGGCAGGATGATGGTGCACAGGACAGAGCTACGGCAGCGCCAGTAGTTCGTCCAGGATGAGTTCTTCTTTCGTCTCTCGACTCCAAGATACAACTGCCTTCCTGTTCTGGAGCTGCCCCAGTTATAGGGCTGGCGTGCTTTGATGTCCGGACCCTCGCACTTGGAGGTCGGGAGGTCCGGGATGAGGGAGTCCAGACACCCAGCAGGGGGGTGGAGCCAGCGCCCAGGGAGGCGATGGGCGAGCGGCACTGGCCGGGGGAGAACCATCGACACCTCTTTCTCCCATTGACTGGCCAAGTAGCTCGCTCGCCTCCTGGGTGGAGGGTGGTGCCGGAATGTCTGAGGCCGGGCTAGGCCCAGGGTTGAGGTCGATCGGGGGCCAGGCGGCCTCGTGGCGAAGTGTCCAAGATGGCGGCCCGGGCTGGGCGCGTGGGTCGGCCGTGGATCGGACCCACGAGGTTATCATGCTCGAGGGCAGGTGTCCCTGAGGGGACGTAGGACGTGCAATGGTGGTGTGTGGTGCTTGTATGACTGGCTCGGGCTTGGTCGAGCCGGGGGAGAGCGGCCCGTCATGTGGCCTGTCCAACATGCGTCCCCCCCAGCTGAAGGCGGGGAGAGTTACCCATCCTCTTGGGGACTCTCTTCGTCGAGGCGGAAAAACCGGGACAGGCCATCCGCGTTGGCGTGGTCAGACCCAGGCCGGTGTTCAACGGTAAAGTCCATACCTTGCAAGGAGATGGACCAGCGTAGCAGTTTTGGGTTTTCCCCCCGCATATGCATCAACCACTGCAGGGGTCGGTGGTCAGTCTGCACCCGGAAGTGGGTGCCAAAAAGGTAGGGTCGGAGCTTCTTGAGGGCCCATACCACAGCGAAGGCTTCCCTCTCTATGGTGCTCCAGCGTTGCTCCCGTGGTAGGAGTCTCCGGCTGATGAAGGCCACCGGTTGATCAAGGCCTTCGGTGTTCACCTGGGACAGGACCGCCCCAATGCCCTGGTCGGAGGCATCCGTCTGGACGACGAACTCCCGGCTGTAGTCTGGGGCCTGGAGTACAGGAGCGGAACACATGGCGGCCTTTAGCTGTTCGAAGGCCGCTTGACACTCTGGGGTCCAGTTCACCTTCTTGGGCTGATTTTTCGACGTGAGTTCGGTGAGAGGCCCCACGATGGTACCATAGTCTTTCACGAACCTTCGGTAGTAGCCCGTGAGGCCCAGGAAGGCTCGCACCTCAGTTTGAGTGTTAGGGGGTTGCCAGTTCTGGATGGCGGCAATTTTCAGTTGAAGAGGGGCCACTAGACCGCTTCCCACTTGGTGTCCGAGGTAGGTCACTGACCCTTGTCCAATTTGACATTTGCTGGCCTTGATCGTGAGGCCAGCTCGCTGAAGGGCTTGCAACACTGCTTGGAGGTGGTGGAGGTGCTCGGTCCAGTGGTGGCTGTACACAGCGATGTCGTCCAGGTAGGCGGCGCTGAACTCTTCGAGCCCCGCCAGGACCTGATTGACGAGCCGTTGGAACGTCGCTGGGGCATTTTTCATGCCGAAGGGCATGACCGTGAAGTGATAGTGGCCATCGGGGGTGGAGAAGGCAGAACGTTCTTGTGCTCGGGGTGTGAGGCCGATCTGCCAATATCCTGCCGTTAGATCGAAGATGCTGAGGTAGCGGGCAGCGCCCATTCGGTCGACCAGTTCATCTGCCCGGGGGATGGGGTGTGCGTCCGTTCTGGTGACTTCATTCAGGCCCCGGTAGTCGACACAGAACCGGAGTTCGGGTGTGGTTCCGGGGGCGGCTGCTTTGGGGACCAGTACGACCGGGCTGGCCCATGGACTGTCGGAGGGCTCGATGACCCCGAGCGTGAGCATCTTAGTTACTTCCGCCTGGATGCAGGCCCGTACCCGATCAGGTACGCGGTAGGCCCGGTGGCGGATAGGAGGGCTGTCTCCGGTGTCCACATCGTGCACACACCAGGAAGTGACACCTGGGGTGAGGGAGAACAGGCTGGCAAACCGTGATAGGAGGGCTTGGCACTCTTGGCGTTGTTCCTGGGAGAGGGTCTCCGAGAGTCGGACCCCCTCCACGGAGCCGTCTTGCTCCTGGGTCCGCAAGAGGTCAGGGAGAGGCTCGGAGTCGTCCTCAACCCCGTTGTCTGTGGCCATCAAGAGGCTGAGTTCTGTTCGTGCAAAGTGGGGTTTCAGTCTGTTGGTGTGGAGGACTCGGAGCGGATTCCGGGCGGACTCCATATCGATCAGATAGGTGGCGGGTCCCTTGCGCTCGATTACTTTGAAGGGTCCCGTCCATTTGTCTTGGAGAGCGCACGGTTCTGTGGGGGACATTACCCAGACCTGTTGCCCCGGCTCGAATTCAATAGATGAGGCGTTCTGGTCATACCATCTCTTCATGTCCTCTTGACTGGCCTCTAGGTTGGCTTTCGCTAGGTCTCTGAACCGCTGGGACTGGTTGCGGAGGGTGAGGAGGTACCGGAAGACATCTGGAGGACTCTTGGCCGGAGGCAACTCCCAGCCTTCTTTGATCAGGCTGAGTGGCCCCCGTACTGGGTGCCCATAGAGCAGCTCGAATGGGCTGAAGCCTAGGGACTTCTGTGGGACCTCCCGGTAGGCGAAGAGGAGGCACGGCAGCAGCACGTCCCACTGGCGACGGAGGGGTTCTTCCAATCCCCCGATCATCCCTTTTAGAGTGCGATTGAACCGCTCAACAAGTCCGTTTCCTTGGGGGTGATAGGGGGTCGTGAAGCGGTAGGTGACCCCACACTGTTGCCAGAGGGACTTCATGTATTTGGAAATAAAGTTCGTGCCTCTGTCACTGACGACTTCTCGGGGGAACCCCACACGGGAGAAGATCCCCATCAGGGCCCTGCCGACCACTGGGGCTGTGACGGTCCGGAGAGGAATAGCCTCAGGGTAGCGGGTGGCGTGGTCCACTAGTACTAGGATGAAGCGATGGCCTTGTCTTGTACGTGGGTCTAGGGGTCCCACAATGTCTATTCCGACCCTCTCAAATGGGGTCGTGACTACGGGAAAGGGTTGCAGGGGGGCCTTTAATTTGCGGCCGCTCTTCCCACTGGCTTGGCACGTGGGGCAAGATCGGCAATGCTGGTGCACATCGTTTCTCATTTTTGGCCAGAAGAAGTGGGTCACTAGGCGGCTGTAGGTTTTATCTTGTCCCAGGTGCCCTGCCAGGGGGACATCGTGGGCCAGATTTAGCAGGAAGTCTCTAAAGCGGAGTGGCACCACTAGTACTCGGTTGGCCCCCAGCTCGGCGATTCGTTGCTCGCTGTACAGTAGGTCATTGTCCCAGTAGACCCAATGAGTTCCGGAGGTATCCCCTGCGCTTTGGGCGAGCGCTTGTTGTCGGAGTCCCTCAAGGGAGGGACAGGTCTTCTGCTCCTGACGAAATTGTTCTTGTGTGGGCCCCCCTTCTTGAGCCCACTGGTCGAGATTAGCAAGGTCGGAAGGTTGAGCAGGTTCGAGGGGGATGCCCTGGTCGGGGGTCTCGGCGGGGGCGACCGGAGGCGGAGGCGCCGGCCATTCTGGTTCTTCCGGGTGATGGTTGGCACGGGCGGCCATAGACCGGGTGGTGACGCACGCCCAGTCTGGGACGCCCAACATCCCCAAGTGTTCTTTTCGCTCCACGGCTGCCCACGGGGAGCTTTCCAGGTCATTTCCGAGGAGGCAGTCCACGGGGGCGTCGTCTCGGACCGTTACTTTCAACATGCCGGAGACCCCTCCCCACTCAAAGGGGACGCAGGCCATCCGACACAGACTCTCCGAGTTGTCGGCTGATCGTACAGGGCAGAGAATGTTCGGTAGATATTGTTCTGGGGTCACCAGATGACAGCGGACGGCTGTCACACTGGCCCCGGTGTCTCGAAGGGCTTCGGCCCGTTGTCCATTGATGCTCACCCATTGGCTGTACTTCTGGGTGTTAGCGGGTAGGGGGACCCGCGGGACCATGTCTCTTCCCCCTAAGCACGCGAGAGTCATGGCGGCTGGCTCCCACCCTTGATACTCTTGCTCGTCTGTTTCTGGTTCCTCGGAGATCTGTTCTTCCCCTAGTGCCGCGGCGGCCACCTGGCGGGGTCTTGGGCTCGGATACTGCGGGCAGCTTGGGTCATTTGCATAGTGGCCTACTCGTTGGCATCGGTGACATGTAACATTGGCTCTGTATCCCGGTCGCGCCGGGGTGCTGCCCCGGTTGGCCGGGGGGGTGGTGCTGGTAGTGGGGGCGGCCGGAGTGTTGTCTCTTCCTCGTCCTTGGCCCCCTCCTCCTCCTCTGGATCGGTGGTGACCATTGTTGTTCCTGTTCTGCTCGTAGGACCCATTCCGGCCCACTCGGGTGATCTCCCACCGGTCAGCTTCGGCTGCGAGCTGCCGGGGATCGGTTAACTTGCTGTCGAGGAGGTGTTGGCGTAGTTCAATGAAGCAGTTGTTGGACAGATGCTCCCATACCATCAGATTGAACAACTGCTCGTAGGTCGTGACGTTGTTCCCTCTGATCCAGCCTTCGAAGGCTCGGCTGAAGTACGTTACATAGTCCACCCAAGTTGTACCTGGAATGCGTGTGCAGTCTCGGAACCTCTGACGGTACATCTCGGGCGTGAGGCCATAGCGAGTGAGGAGGGCCGCTTTCATATGGTCGTAGGAGGTCATCTGGTGGTCTGGGAGCTGTAACAGAGTATCGCGGCCCTCATTGAGGAATTTGCCCCATAGGCCGGCTCCCCAGTCGGCTCTATCGATCCGGTGCGCAGTCATCGCGATTTCATATGCCTTAAACCATTGCTGGATGTCGTCTTCTCGAAAATATTCTCGGACCACATCCTTGGGGATGTGCACTTTTTTGTCCGTGGTCCCGGGGGTGGACGGTCTGTCGGGCACCCCTAATTCTTTATTCTGTTTGCGCAGGTTGATCTCGGCTAGGTTCCGCTCGTGCTCGTACGTTAGTCTTTTTTCCTCGAGCTCCCTTTGCCTCTGTTTCTCCTCTCTTTCTTCTCGGAGGCGAAGGTGCTCTAAGTTTATTTTTTGCTCGGCCAATTTGAGTTCTATGTCCATCTTGAGTCGGGCCATTTCAAGTTCGTGTAGTCGGGCTTTTTCTCTTTCTTGGATCTCGTCTTGCGAGAGACCCGTTCTTTGCTCTTCAGGGGCCGTGTTGGTCTTTTTCGCGGTGCTTTGCTCCGGGGCTTCGACATCCCCGGTCTCTGCCCAAGATTCTAGGGCATGCTTAAAATCGTCCTTGGTACTTAGTCCGGTGGTAGCGATACCTAGTTCGATGCAGAACTGTTTTAGTTCACGATGGCTGTATTCCTCTAGCTTTTCCATTTGGAACTTCTCAGTTGATCCGCTCTCTTTAGTCGACATTGTTGTTCGTTGTGGGGTGAGCTACTCTCTGTACGTTATGCGGTGATTCGGATCGCGCCGCTGGCCACCAATGTTAGACGGACCGGGAGGGTCGGCCGAGATTACGGGGAGAGGTCTCCAGGGAGAGCCGTCTCCAACGACTGTACAGATAAGTAACTTCCCCCCCACAGACGGACACCACACAAGATTGAAGGTTAACGAGGCTTTATATGCACTTCTTAGGTTACGTTGATATAATACAAGGAGGTCTGGACTCAGGGGTCCCCTCGGTTCTGATCTCTAGTTGAGGAAAAGGGTAGCGGGACAGTCTTAGTTACCAATGAGTTCAATAGCTCTCAATCCTCGAGCTCGGCGTGGTTGCTGATCGGGCCGTGGAGGAGCCAAGCAGGTCCCGAGATGGATGAAGGGTGGTCGGCGGGCCGTGGAGAAGCCAAGCAGGTCCCGATATGGATGAAGGATGGTCGACGGGCCGTGGAGAAGCCAAGCAGGTCCCGATGCAGATGACAGTTACAACGGCCCGCGGCCTCGCCAGCAGATCCGGACGACGGTGAAGGATGAAGGTTACGACGGCTGTGGCAGCGCCAACAGGCAGGATGATGGTGCACAGGACAGAGCTACGGCAGCGCCAGTAGTTCGTCCAGGATGAGTTCTTCTTTCGTCTCTCGACTCCAAGATACAACTGCCTTCCTGTTCTGGAGCTGCCCCAGTTATAGGGCTGGCGTGCTTTGATGTCCGGACCCTCGCACTTGGAGGTCGGGAGGTCCGGGATGAGGGAGTCCAGACACCCAGCAGGGGGGTGGAGCCAGCGCCCAGGGAGGCGATGGGCGAGCGGCACTGGCCGGGGGAGAACCATCGACACCTCTTTCTCCCATTGACTGGCCAAGTAGCTCGCTCGCCTCCTGGGTGGAGGGTGGTGCCGGAATGTCTGAGGCCGGGCTAGGCCCAGGGTTGAGGTCGATCGGGGGCCAGGCGGCCTCGTGGCGAAGTGTCCAAGATGGCGGCCCGGGCTGGGCGCGTGGGTCGGCCGTGGATCGGACCCACGAGGTTATCATGCTCGAGGGCAGGTGTCCCTGAGGGGACGTAGGACGTGCAATGGTGGTGTGTGGTGCTTGTATGACTGGCTCGGGCTTGGTCGAGCCGGGGGAGAGCGGCCCGTCATGTGGCCTGTCCAACAAACTTTATCTATGTTTATCCATATTTAATATGGGTTTTATGAAAAAAATACAGCTTAAACTGGTATATTTCCACATTTATTTAACCAATAAATATGCAGCCATGCTTGAATGCCTGCCAGGTTTCATTGATATGAACACCTGCAGAAGATAAATCAATGCATTATATGAAAATATGCACATTTCAGTATCCGCCTTGTGCATATCTACTACTGTTTAAGCCTCTTTACTAAAATTCCTTTTATTTACCCCCCTTACCTATCAATCCACACAGCTATTTGCCCTTTGCCTAGCAGTCATGGCAAAGTTTATTTAGAATCACTCAAAAAGCACCCAATTTCCATTTTTATCCACATTTAAAAATAAATACAGACAAGAAAATAAATGATTTTCTGTCTGTATTTATCTGTAAAAGTCTGTAAAACGGAAAACAGAGAGCCTTATATATAATACGATCTTGAAACCCGTAACTTCAGGAAGTGCGCTGTATGAAAACTTCTCCTACTAAAATGTTGTCCATGTAAAATAGCAACCCAGGCATGCAAAGTGTGCACATAACTGACTTGCCTTTTAGTTCACTGTTGGCATTGTCAGGGTGAGTGGAAGCATGAACATTTCAAAATTCATGTTTGAAAACTATTCCTTAAAAAAATACTTGCACTGATTTAGTCTGATATATTACTACTACTAATTAGAAGAAACAATTCTTCATGGGAATAAAATACATTTTTGGAATTTTTGATGAGCCTTTTTCATATTTTACACGTTTGTTGCGGGATGTCTTTAAAAATGAAGATGCCACAAAAGTTAACTGTGCAGGACACCCTAGTTACTTGCTTTCTATCAGGTCGAATCGTTATCTTTATTCAGTCCTGCCAAGTATCACGCATCATACGTGACACTAACGCATTTCAGTGTGGTGGTCCGCATCACCGCACTGAAATGCATTGTCACGCATAATGCAATAGTTTCTGCTGTCACAAAAAGTGCCCTGCAAAACAACTGTGTGTGGAAGCTGGCAGTGCGCTCGAGTGCCTGCGCTGGCTGCTCTCACAGGCTGTGGGGCTCCCAGCTAGGGTGACCAACCGTCCGTAAATTTCACGGACAGTCCGTAATTTCGGCCGTCTGTCCGTTGTCCGTGAAGGATTCTTTAACGGACGCCATTTGTCCGTAATTTTAACCGGGCACGGTCGCACATCCCTAAAGCAGGCACAGCTTCCACTCACCTCCCTTCTTGACTTGACATGACGCATTCAGGGCTGTTTGCATCTGAATAGATGCCCCTGCTCTTGAAGCTGCAGCCCCCACCCCTCACACCTCCAACCCTTGATGAGCTGTTAAGAGGTGCTTGAAGGTGGCTGAGAGGGAGGGGCTGCAGCTTCAGGAGCAGGAACATCTATTGAGATGCAAACAGCAGTGAATGCGTCTTGTATCTGCAATTTGTGTGAGACATTCCCTTTCTGCCCAGGGCCCCAAACATCCTACAACCGGTATGGATTACACCGAGGCTGCACGTGGTTCTCTTCACAGCACACAGCTTAATTACTGAATTACTGTCACTAAATTGTAAACAAACCTCGATTCTTCAAACATACAGTCTTTAATGTAATAAAATAAAGAAATGGCACAATCGCACCCACACTGATTAACAAAGTAAGGAGGACAATCAGTTAAATCAGTTCTCTCGGAGTATCTCCTTTAAGTACTGTACATCACAGTGGGGGCTGGTAAAAGTAACATTTTGGAAAGAGAGACTGACTTCTCATTGTCTTATCCAGGAGGGGTGAGGAGCCCTACCCCACACTGTAAGAGACCAAGATGATACTAGGATACTGCATGCCCACCCCTGTGCCCACCCTGGTGGATCCTGGTCCCCCTCCTTCCCACCCCCCTCCCCCCCAGTGATGGCTCCTGTCCCTCCCCCCCCCCCCCCCCCCCCCCATCACACCTGTGGTGGATCCTGTCTCTGCCCTGGGTGGCTTCTGTCCCAGTACAGGAATGGCTTCTGCAGCTCAAAAAGGCTCAGCTCAAAATGAAAATGAAAAGGTGGGCGAGTGAGTAAGTGAATGGATGGCTGGATGAATTAGTGAAAGGGTGCATGGATGAATGAAAGATTGAATAGATGGATGATAAAAGAGGATGGATGGATTGATGAGTGAGTGGTGGAAGGATGGAAGGGAGAAAAGGTAAATAGCTGGATGTATGGGTGGAAGGGTAGCTAGATGGGTAAAAGGGTGGATGGATGAGTGAAAGGATGGATGAGTGAAAAGGTGGATGAGTGAGTGGGTGGGTGGGTGGATGGACGAGTGAAATGATGGATGGATTGATGAATTGATAAGTGCAAGGGTGAATGGATGGACAGATAAGTGAAAGGGTGGATGTAAGGATGGATGAGTGAGTGAAAGGGAGGGTAGATGGACTAAAGGATGAATAGATGAGTGAAGGAGTAAAAGGATACATGGATGAGAGAAAGGATGGATGAGTGATAGGGTCAATGGATGGATTCATGAGTGTATGAGTAGATGGATGGGTGGGTGGATGGATGGATGATTGGAAGGAAGGATTGCTAAGTGGAAGGGACGATGGAGAGAGAAAGGGAGGATGGTGGATGACTGAAAGGGTGGATGGGTGGAAGGATGAGTGACTGGGTGGATGGATGAGTAAGAGAAAGGATGGCTGGATGGGTGAAAGGGTAAATGGCTGGATGGATGAGTGAATGGATGGATGGGTAGAAGAGTGGATGGATGAATGTACAGATGGCTAGGGTGAAAGGGTGGATGGATGGATAAAGGATGGATGAAGGGATGGATGAGTGAAAGGATAGATGGAAGGATACATGATGGATAGGTTTGCAAATGGTTGAATAAGTTTGGATATGGCTGGGCTTACTTATATACCATTGCGCGACCTCTGATGTGTCTGTAAAACTTATCCAATTGTCCTGAAGTTTTGTCCTGATTTTTGACCTCCTGTCCTGAATTTGTGTCCTGAATTTTGACCCTTTGTCCTGAATTTTTACACTCACCGTCCTGAATTTGCACCAATGCCAGTTGGTCACCCTACTCCCAGCAGCTGAGCAGGCTCAGCCTGAGCCAGTGCTGCTACATTGTATCAACCTTTTTGATTTACGTGGCGCCAGGGGGCTGAGGGACAGGAGACTTGCCGTAGCGTCGTAGGAGCACGTTATGTGACGTGCAGCTACCAAAGTGCGCAGGAAGTTATATTTTGTAAAGACTCTGCTAATGGAGTGGCTCGACTGCTTGCTCAGCCTCACTGGTTTGCGGGCCTGGCCAGGGGCCCGGGCATCATGGTGCTCGGCCGCTGGCTCACACCACTTTGCTGCTCGCACCTCAGACCCTGTCCTGCCCTGCAGAGCTGCCCGCGCTGGAGCACACAGTTCCATGAGTTGAATTATTGGCCACGCCGCCCGCAGGTGAATTACAGAGCAGCCTAGGCCGGCGGACACGAGGCCACATGGTGAGGGAGACAGGAGTGCTGCATGATTATGCAACAGCTGTGAGAGGGCCGGTCGTCACTGAGGGAGACGCTGCCTCAGCCTGGGGGCTGGCAGAAGAAGAACAGAACACACACAGTGGATTAGGGCGGGCTTCCAGGAGTTGTGCTTTAAGGGGTTCTGAAGGAGAGACGAAATACAGAAGTCATAATGTAACAGAAATGTGGTGCATTTTCCAATAAGAGGACATAAGTGTCACACGCACGCAGTGAAATGCTGTTGCCCATCTTTATACAACAGCAAATGGCGATTAATTATTCATGGCGCATTGATTCATTTTTCTTTTTTCTTTTTGTTTTCAATGACAGTCTGGGTGCATGTTAAACTTTTGTGTCTGAACTGTATCATCGGGTTTAAGGACATAGTTAATATTTTGTTAATCTAGGCAGTTATCGCTACATTTTGTGCTACAATTGTGATTATCACTATTCATGTGCATTGACTGAGGAGTCTATTCATTGGTTATATTTTCACGTCGTAGGCATGGTGAGTAGCCATAGTATGATGCACTGCAAAGGTCACGTATTTCTTATATTTTTTGACACGTGTTTGTAAATTAACTCTGCCGCATGTTTAAAAGGATTGTTTCCACCTGTATTGTTTATGACGAGTTTGCTATCAGTTTGCTTGGAGGAAAACTTTGTTTGTTTTAGGGATGGTGTAATGGGGGCTAAGCTGCCAACATTGGACCATGCTTAGAATATGCTGGTTTCCACTCTGGATCTTATCTCTACACATACAGTGAACATTTGGTTATGTTTGCATGGATTGCAAGAGCAGCTCGCTGGCGCTCTTCGCAGGCAGGCCCCCTGTTAGCGCACTTTATTTCAATTACTTCTTAGAGTTTCGTGTTGCTCAAATGGGTGTAAATTCTGATATTTTATATGTTTCTCTATACGTTTCATTGCTTAATTTTTCTAGCGATTAAGTGTCACTCATAGTCGTTGAAATGTCACTCATAATTACAATGAAATTATGAAAATGTCACACATGGCAATCTAAAACCTTGGCAGCTATGTTTATTCGGTCAAGAAGATATCAGACCATAAAAGCCCAATACAACGAATATACAAAAATAAGACAATACCTTAGAAACAGGGTTCCAAACCCATACAGATAATCCCATAATTATAAAACGACAGACCTTTCCATATGCCCATTTAACAGTCAATTAAAAAAGAAATGTATAACTTATATCTTTATAAATATTCATGGTGTACTTTCAGGTCGATTAACTTGTGAATAAATGCTTGTTTTGAAAGGGGGGGAATGCATAGGTCAGGAATGCGCTTGCGGCCCCCAGACCATAGATCTGCAGGGACGTTATAGCATAGATTATACAGCAGTACTGGCTGCAGTGCAGCATAGCTGGGAGTAAAAAAAAAATGCAGTAATGTAGTCAATGTTGGATGTGTAATAAAGATTCTTCTCTTTACTATCAGTCACTTGCAACATGGCTAAAAAAAACAATGGGAAAGCCAAAATATCTTGCTTAGGCAAGACCTTTTGGCTTTGCCGATGATTGTTGGTTTCAGTGATCGAGAGTATTTCAGATGGTAAGGTCGCTTCTGGCAATCTAACGCTAGAGGGAGCAACTGACAAGAAAAAGAAGGTGGTTGCTGTAAAACAGGCTGTACAAGAAATCTATGCATCGTGCATAGCTCGGGAAAAAGAATTACAAAATATTGTAATTGTAAATGGTGAATTCAGATACAAAGCAGTGACTTCTTAAAAACTGTTTCACCCCTGACTATGAGACAGTAAAATAGACCCGGGCTACTGAAAACAAAAGCGGTTTACATTTGTAAATCACAACGCGCTGTATTGGCGCGGTAAACTGGAAGGAGGGGGAGGGGGTGGGCGAAGAGCATTGACGGACGTGAATGCCTATTGGAGCAATTGAAAGAGCACGTGGTCAGCAACAATACAGGCAAGGGCAAAATGTCTGTTGAGTGCGAACTGCCAGAATGGTTATTGTCTGTATTTGTTTATTGTAAGCATGTGCCAAAATAAGAGGTTGGTACTCGTCACAACGCCATGCCGCAGCCGCCTCTATAAAAGAAACGAGGCTTGGCGGCGAGAGCTGCCGACTTTGAAACTGGTAACAGTTTCGGTGTCCGCTCACTGTGATTCTGGGCAAATCACTTTATCTCTTTATCCCCAAAAACATTTGAATGTAACTGGTGCTCATTAAAAGCGCCCAAATACCTTCGAGACAAGTTCTTTCACGCTTTGATAAAATGCTAAAAAAATAATAAATACATGTGGCCTCGCGATCTGAATTGAAATAATAACGTGACCATTTTAGTAGTGATGGTCCAAGTGTACAGGGTCATTACGAGTGACCAGAAACGGAATAGTTGGTGATTGATTTTCCCTGTAATTGTCATGAAACCTTGTGGAAATTAACGCATGCTAGGCACACAGAGCAGAAACATTGGTCAAAAGTGGACTATGATATCATTGCTACTTTACAAGGAAGAGTGTCTTTCCCAACACATTTTGAGGAACTTGAGCTGGGTACATAGGACTTTAGAAGTCCAAAAGCAGCTCAATATGGGTGTTGATGATCAAACATTTGGGCATATTTACAAGCCCTATTGCCACATTGATTTTGGCGTTGCCCCATATTTACAAGGGTGCCGTAAATGAGAGGCAGCTCAAAATGAAGACCAAAAAACACCTTACCTTAACATGGCGCAATGAGGAGGAATGCTTTATTTCTCCTCGTTTTTTCTGCTTCAATGTGTGATGCATTGTGCAGCAGTTGGTGCGTCTGCAATAGGAGTCCTATGTGAGGATGGAGCACTGTTGCCATTTGAAGACTTTAGAGAGAGGTACGATCTACCGCAAGGACATTTCATGTTACATTCGGCGCTGAGTGTCGAGTGAAGCCCCATTATGTTATTATTGCCCAGACCCTGAAATCTCTTATGTGCTCACATATTAGGGAAGTCTTTAGGCTCGCAGTACAGGTACCCACCCCAAAGGCTAAGAGTGTTACCCATGTAATCAGGGGGTGTGTGGAGGCTCCTCGAGTAAGGAGCGATCTGGATGTTTCAATTACACGTCATTGTAGTCTTGGGAGAATGCGGGAACCAGTGAAGGAGACAATGTCCCAGTTTGCAGTGGACGTCCCTATCTATCACTTCAGTCAGAGTGTCTGTCACCTGCTTCCAGAAGTTTCCCATCTCTGGACATCTCCAAAACATATGAAGGAAACCAGATCCCGATTCTTCACAGCAGGGGCATTTGGCCTCCACTGTCGCAAAGTAACGGTTTATCTGTTCCTGAGAGAGATATGCCCTATGAAGTACATAGAAGTTGATCAGTTTGAGTTGGACATTTCTAGATACTTTGGGAATACGATACTGCAAACCCTCCCATACTTTCCAGAATATGGGGGACCCCAAGTCTTCTTCAGAGCGCAATCGTAAGTTGTCCACTGGGGACAACCCTTTGCCCGAAGCCGTCAATATAAACAAGTGACTACCTTGTACGGGCCTGAGGACAACACTATATATTGACACCCTTCCAACAGCAGAGGTTCTGATATCCCTGACTCCAAGTGTTTCTGAATCGCAGCTGTGAGAGCCGAATGTAACATGAAATGTCCTTGCGGTAGATCGTACCCCTCTCTATAGTCTTCAAATGGCAATAGTGCTCCATCCGCATATAGGACCCCTATAGCAGACGCACCAGCTGCTGCCCACTCCCTCAGTCCACGGCAGTTACCCCCATGTGGGAGTTCGATAAGAAATTCCAGTGGGATATACGGAGCATAGGGTCGCTTAATTTTCGATCTTTGTAGCTGTGAGTCCAGCACCAATGGAGCACTCGAAATTCAGAGCTATCTTTTGTCCCCAGGGCGGACAGCCGCAACACTAATTGGGACAGTCGACAAAGATCTGGTACACAGGGGCCCAAATTCTCTGTTCGCCGGATTCTTCCATCACCCCACTGCGTGAGCCACTGGAGTTCGGCTGCCAGGTAATCACTTTCAAAGTCTGGGAGTGGGTCTCTGCATCGTGGACAGTGCCACTCTTCGTCTGCCAGAACTTCAGATAAAACCAATTATTAGTGATCGGAGCTCTCGAAATACATGCACAGGAATCCATATCAGGAGAAGTACGAAAAAATATAGCAACCGTGGCAACACCACCATTTTCAGTAGGGCAACCCTGCCAATCACAGAGAGGAGCAATGAAGCCCAGAACTCCAAACTCGTCGTATTTTGCATGTTTTATGTTACAATAACACAAGGTTAACACCTTACCCAGCTCACTAACTACATATCTATTAACTACCATCTAACTATGATCTACTAATAAGCCTATAAAGCAGATCTTGGTTTTCTGGTTCCCAGATCTGCTCTCTCTCAATCCGACAACGAGCTAAATCTAAAATGTGTTCTAGGCTATTTGTATGGTAATGGTAATTGTTTCATATTAGCATTCAAGTCACTAAAGGACAACCCCCAGTTAAGTGCTGCTGTGACACTTTCACCCCAGTTAATGCAAACTTTGTTGTTGCTGAGAATGCATATTTTGTGGTGCAAACCACCACTTTTAATTTTCTGTGGTACCTAAAAGGGGGCCCAGCCCTTATGGCTTGAACACAGATCGATCTCATTATAATCTCATCACCTTAACCACTTGGATGCTATGGTGCCTCTGGTGCCTCAATGTAATTTCCATTGAAATCAATGGAAACTCCATGACGAGTTACCCTTGTCATTAGCGGCGAAGAGGTTAATAGTACTACAAAATGTTCAAATGTACAAAATGCACTACATGACTATAACATTCTATAAAATATATTGTTTCTGATACACGCTGGTACACACCAATAGGTTTACACACCAACACCTCAAAAGCTGTTTATTATGACAAGCAACCCCCCTCACTTACTACACTATGCTACTGGGATTGCCAGGCCACCATCGAACTGATGTTGGCACATCACCGACCTATTTCTTAACACATATACTTCTCACCTGCACACAGTTGTAGCCATCTAGTACACCTCTTAAATTATCCGCAGCAACACATGATCTCTGGAACCACCTGACCTGTACCCAGGGTGGCGCTGCTGGGATTCATAGCGGGCTAGGCAAATAGAAAAACACAAAGAACCAAGAGTGGGAATTAAGGTGGAAAAGAGGGACATTGTGGGGTGAAATATGTATATATATATAGGCACTACAAAGATTAATTACTTTGATATAGTTCTCACCCGAACTATCTCACCTCCCACTGTAACAAGCTGCCCGGAGCTGCAGAGGCTTCCAAATCTGACCATGCCTGGACAAGCTTCAACAGTTAGTCACAACCAACTTAGACGTCCCTTTTCTTGTCCTGCCGGCCATGTTAGTTTGCTAGTTTGTTCATCAGGTTGTTCATTTTTGCTTATACTACATGTCTGTATTATAATTGGCACAGTGTATAATTGGCATGGTGCCAATCCTACATTTCTCTGTTGACCATGTTTGGCACTCTGTCTTTTTCCAGTTCTGCTGAAGTTGCATTACCATTTGTATATATGTCCCAAAACCATCCTGAGAGCACCATTGTTTACACTGACTTCTTCCTTGCAAGCCAGCAAGCATGTTTGGGGACCAACAAATACATGTTACTTTTTTCCTGAGCAAAGTGACGTATTGTGTGTTTCTTTCATTGCTCCTGGGAGGGTGCAGAAGTATTTCACTAACAGGCATCACCAGATTTTGTTGTACTACAAACCCACCCCGATTGAAGACTGGTACGTCGCATGGACTACTGTGTGGCAGCTGAGAAAATGATTTATAAATGAAGGAGTTGCGCGAAAAGTACCACTAGGTATGGGGCCCCTGGCTGTCTATGCAGCATATGTAGCTGCTGGTCTGATGGCCCCATCCATGATTTGAACACATGTATTTTGTAGGAGAGTAGGGTCTGCTTTGCTTTGCTTTACTGGTTTTCGACTTAGATATGGCTGTGGGCCTGCTAATCAGACCCACAGCACAGATGCACTCTCTCTAAATTTACACCATGTACTATAGGTACATCCAAAATTGGGAATTGGTTCACCTTGTCAGCCCCTGTAGAAGTGTACCCTAGGTACTCAGGGCATAGGTGTAACCAAGGCCTACCAGGGGCTGCAGCATGTATTATGCCACCCCTGGCTGGCCACTCAAATAGACACAACTGGCTGATCACTCAGCTGGGGCAAGGTCGTGTAACCACCCCTTGCTTAGGTGTAGTATTCCTATACCTACTTACATATAGACACATAGGAACCTATAAGTCACTCCTATGGCAGGCCTAAACAATCCTGGAGGCAGAGTGCTTGGTTATGTGTGAGATGGTGCTCTAGCATGAGCTGAGCCTGTTTGAAGCTTTCGGAACCAAGTCCTTATAGCTGTTCTAGGATATTGCCATACCATATACTTTTAAGTGCATTATAATCCTTGCGGTTAAATGCTAACTTTGGTTTGGCTTTATCCAAACATGTCGTGAAGGTGTCATACGCTTTGGAATACTACCCATTGCCAATTCTGGCGACGGGGGTAGCATTCCACCCTTCTAGAGGGAGAAGACATGTTGAAACTACTGTACCCGGTTAAAGTTAACCAGAGCCCCAGCATCACAAAATGGATGCTGCTGCCACAGACACAAGTCTGACCTCCGGCTGCTGGGAGTCCTTCCAGTCACGGAGGTTTGGACACTAGGTTTCCTGCTTGGGGAGTTGCGAGCACCACACCAGACAGGAGGATGTGCATTGGGGCAGGGAGGGCTGAATAGAAACAGACACTGCCTGGAGCACACTAGGTGCTCCATGCATACCCCAGTTCAAACCGGTTGCTGGGGCACTCCAGCCCCAGCCCTGGCACGCAACTGGACAAAGGAAAAGGGGTGTAACCACCCCCCCTTCCTGGTCCCACCCATAGGAGGGACCTAGTGAGTAAACTAGCCCCCTTTAGTTGTATAAAGGTAGGAGCTGACCCAGGAGACTTTAGATTAATCCTGATATTGACCTGAAACGAAATTCTGGACCCTTCGACATTCACCTGAGCTGAAGACTGAAGAATCTCCCTTGTGGCCAAGGAGTGACTACCCTGGGCAACCAGGCACCATCCAGCAACTCGACAGCTTGCTTTGTCCCTGTTCCCACCAGAAGCTGAGCACAGAGCCCGACAAGACCTCGACTCCCAGACCTCTCTGACCCCACTGCACGACTCCAGCACAGCTGAGCCCCGTGGAAGGCGTCGGAACCCGTGGAACCAGGCATCTTGGAAAGCCTGCAACTTGCTAACAGGGCAGCTCCTGAGGCATCCTCGAAGCTGTGCACTGTGGACTGAGACACCCTGACACCGAGCTCCACCTGCACCGAAGACCAGCCCTCCACACTCCACGAGATCTGCGTGGGGCCCTTCTGCTTGTGTTCTACTCGATGCGTTGTCCCGGTTGCTGGCCAGTTGGCTAGTAGCCCTGCGGCGACAATCCTTTGAAAATCTATCGCTGGTCTGGTTGCTCCAGACTGGCACTTGCTTCCCGAAAAGGTGAAGTACCTCAGACCCTCCTGGTCTGCACCAGAAGCTCTTTGTGTATCCTGTGTGGGTTGCCTTTGCTTAGGCTTGTTGGCTCCGATCTTGAAGTCGACCCCTCCATCTGCGAGAACCTTCGTGGGACAGCTCCTCTCTAGCACCTGGTCATCCTCGACGCCTCCTGGTCCGCGTGGCTGCAAAGACAAGCTTCACGACAGCACCTGATTGCTCCTCAACGACGTCTGGTTCCTTCCTGGTTCCACCCAGTCACTGGCTAGTGACCTAGACTCTGTCCCCTCTGCTTTCAGGTCTTCTTCAACTCCGATCCACCCTTGGATCCACCCGGACATCTTCCTCCTGGTCGCCTGCAGCATCTTCTTCCAAGGCTCCATAGGAATCAACGAGAAAACCCAACACACTTTGACACCTATGCACCCGTAGCCCGTGGGTGAGGTAACGCGAGTACTTCGGTGCTCCTGTAGGGATTGACTATCCTAGTGTCTAGTTTTGTTAGTTGTATCTCCGTAATTAGACCGGAAGTGTCCTAAATCTTCGTTACTTACCTTTTTAAGTTCCAATTGTCTTTCTATTGACTCTCGCGTAAGTGTACTGACACTGCACGTGCCGCCTGTGGACCTCCTACTCCTAACCTAAGGGTCAGATAGTGTAGCCCCAGGGATTCCCTAGGCCTTCTCCTTTCCCAAGTCGTGGTTCTTATACCACTTACTTAGTATATGGTTTTACGCGCCCCTAGGGCCTAACTGTAAATTGTGCTACTTGAACTATTTCTGAGAGTAACTTGTTATGTGCTTTTGACTCTGACCTCATAAAGAGTTCGGAGGAATGTGTTAGTGAATAAATACATATATATTTAATATATATCCTGTGTGGTGTCCTTTCATTTGGTATTCAAGGGGTTACATATGGTAAAACAGCTGGCTTTACACACCCTCAAGAGTCTTTTAGCCTAAGACTGTTCTTTCCCCGTTACCTCTAGGATAGCTGGTCTATAAGGTTGACTTTACAACCATCACCATAAGGGTTGTTTGGACTGGTGCAAGGTGTTCACTAGACTAGTTAACATCATATACCAGGCCAACTTCTCACACATATATCATTTTTACAGATGTGATATCTGGCTATGGGATGGGGCATACTCAGAGATTGTTGTGTGTTTGTTATCTTAAGTATAAAATAATAAAACCAGATATGTCAAAAACCATTGGGAAATCAAGATCAAATGTGATGATGGTGTCAGCTATCTCCAATCTATGCATAACAGCAGGCTGGCAGTTTTTCGTCTGCAGAACAGTACAGAGTCAAGTATTTTAGAGAAATGAGTAGCAAACCGTTGAACATGGATCTTGCTAAGGTAATAACGTTCTGTTTTCTTAGCCTGGTGAGGGAGATAAACTGGTCTGTGGTCCAAGAACTTGGAAGTCGATTAAGAGGATAGGGTCTTTTCCTGACCAAAGCTGGTAATGGAATTTGAGTGGCTGTAGCTGTGGTGGAGCTTGTTCATTTGAATATCAGAAAAGGAGGACCTTGGACTGGAAGGACATGGTAAACGGATATTTCTGGGTCTCGTGGTCAAGCTACAGCTCATAATGTGATCAAGAAAGTTAGAACTGAAATTAAGCTTCCAAATGATGCAGGTATGTATGTTGGTTAATTTTAGATTACATCTACATCAAAATATTATGGCTGACTGATAGCTGGCAGTCATTTGTGCCAAGGAATGGTGAACTAGATGAGGGAGAGATATAGAGATATTGGGTGAGTAGATGTAGTGTGGGGACCTTCATCCTTTAATCTCTCAATTTAGCGATTACAGAAGGAGTAGCTGGGAGCCCAATTTCAGTTAGAAGAGGACCAGCATGTTCTGTCTAGGCTCAAACCACCTATTAAGAGTAGAAGGAAGGTCAGCAAGTTGAGTTGTAGAATGAGATGTTCATGAAGATTTGAAGAGGCAGTAGAACTGTAAGGGGAATTGTTTTTGGTAAAGAAAGACAGAAGATGTTTGGTATAGCACAATGATCCCTTCTGGGTAGCTTAAGGGGTCAGGATCAGATCAAGAGGAAGATGAGGGAAAGATAAAAGGTGAAGGATGAGAAGTTGTGTGAATGAGGGAAAGAAATAGTGTAAGAAGATAATGAGGGCGTTTTCCGGCACTGACAGTATATTGCTATGTACCATTCATACCACAATGCATCCTGTCTCTCTTTGATCCGTCCATTTGCATCCAGCTCCCTATCAGACATGAATCCTGTTTCACTCTATGCACTTGACACCAACCTAGAATTCAACAGCCGCAATGGCTTTAAAATTAAATACCTGCCCAATCTAACAGAAAAGGCCTCTAAGAAATTCAAACACAGACTTTCAATCTGCACCCAGAAACCCTAATCTCTGACCCCTAATTCTGCGCATCTAAAGACATCTTAATAAATGATCTCATCTTCGACAGAAAAAAGAGCTCAATGGAGGAAAGCCCTCTACTACTATTGATTTTCATCTCTACATCCAGGAAAACCTTGCACAGCCTAAGACTATCAGTAGCTCCCTCACCCGTCTTCAATGCAAAAATAACCATCTCCATTTATAACAATGAGATTATCCTCATCAAGTCATCGGACGCAACCTAGATCTATTCAACGAATTCTTCCCTATCATCAAACATGCAGTATCTAATAGGGACTCAGCCCCCTCACTAGATCACCCAAGATCTACATGTGACCCGCAGGTTCCCCAAATAGTGTCCTCACACAGTCTAGCTACATTAAATGGTCCACTCTTATCCCCTACATACTCCACCATAGCAATCAAACCACATAATACCATCTCTTCCACACCTCCTGATGGAGCAGAGTCATTCACACCGAATCACAAAACCAATACTCAGCCACACGTCACAGCTACAACAAGGTCCACTGAGTCACACAGCGATGAAAATATCTTAACCACCCCGACTCCACCCCCAATTTCAAAATACAAGCTTAAAACCATCTCCAGCGAGACCTCCCCCAACATTTCGCTCAGAACAGCACCAGCCCAACTACACAATCCAGAGAACCTTCCCCCACCTACTGTGCCTCTGACTCAAACCACAACCACCTGTTCCCATGCCTCAATAGAATCTAGACTTGACAGCATTACAGAAGACCTACATCAACTCAAGTCTGACCTATTGAGCCTAATAAATATCTCAGTAGAACTGGCCTATAACAGATGGTCCAAAAGGACGCTCACAAACCTACTACTGCCTGGAAAGGAGCACTCTCCACAGCATCAGAAGCGAGGAGCGCATTTTGTGTAAACTCTTGCCCTGTGTCCGGAATCCAGCGAGGTCGCGCTGCTGGTGGGAGCTCTTCCGTGGTCGACGGAGTGCCTGTCAGCTCCCAGCGAGCGCTAGACCCAAATCATCATTGGCTGCCTGCACCGGGGGACTGCGAGGCCCAGAAGCCTTTGCTTCTTCCACCTGGTGCCTCTTCCCCCGGCGGTAACGCCCCCTACCTGCCGCCTTTAACTTTTCGCGACACCCGCTCCGCGGGTGCCGCTCACAAACCTACTACTGCCTGGAAAGGAGCACTCTCCACAGCATCAGAAGCGAGGAGCGCATTTTGTGTAAACTCTTGCCCTGTGTCCGGAATCCAGCGAGGTCGCGCTGCTGGTGGGAGCTCTTCCGTGGTCGACGGAGTGCCTGTCAGCTCCCAGCGAGCGCTAGACCCAAATCATCATTGGCTGCCTGCACCGGGGGACTGCGAGGCCCAGAAGCCTTTGCTTCTTCCACCTGGTGCCTCTTCCCCCGGCGGTAACGCCCCCTACCTGCCGCCTTTAACTTTTCGCGACACCCGCTCCGCGGGTGCCGCTCACAAACCTACTACTGCCTGGAAAGGAGCACTCTCCACAGCATCAGAAGCGAGGAGCGCATTTTGTGTAAACTCTTGCCTTGTGTCCGGAATCCAGCGAGGTCGCGCTGCTGGTGGGAGCTCTTCCGTGGTCGACGGAGTGCCTGTCAGCTCCCAGCGAGCGCTAGACCCAAATCATCATTGGCTGCCTGCACCGGGGGACTGCGAGGCCCAGAAGCCTTTGCTTCTTCCACCTGGTGCCTCTTCCCCCGGCGGTAACGCCCCCTACCTGCCGCCTTTAACTTTTCGCGACACCCGCTCCGCGGGTGCCGCTCACAAACCTACTACTGCCTGGAAAGGAGCACTCTCCACAGCATCAGAAGCGAGGAGCGCATTTTGTGTAAACTCTTGCCCTGTGTCCGGAATCCAGCGAGGTCGCGCTGCTGGTGGGAGCTCTTCCGTGGTCGACGGAGTGCCTGTCAGCTCCCAGCGAGCGCTAGACCCAAATCATCATTGGCTGCCTGCACCGGGGGACTGCGAGGCCCAGAAGCCTTTGCTTCTTCCACCTGGTGCCTCTTCCCCCGGCGGTAACGCCCCCTACCTGCCGCCTTTAACTTTTCGCGACACCCGCTCCGCGGGTGCCGCTCACAAACCTACTACTGCCTGGAAAGGAGCACTCTCCACAGCATCAGAAGCGAGGAGCGCATTTTGTGTAAACTCTTGCCCTGTGTCCGGAATCCAGCGAGGTCGCGCTGCTGGTGGGAGCTCTTCCGTGGTCGACGGAGTGCCTGTCAGCTCCCAGCGAGCGCTAGACCCAAATCATCATTGGCTGCCTGCACCGGGGGACTGCGAGGCCCAGAAGCCTTTGCTTCTTCCACCTGGTGCCTCTTCCCCCGGCGGTAACGCCCCCGTGCACAAACCTCCCCTTAAATTGAACCACATCACACGCAACGCGGGACGCGCGCGAGGAGAAGCGCGAGGCGAAGCCCGGGCCAAGGGGGGGCCTGTTTCAGCCCGTTACAGACTGTGCAGGACTGGACTGGGCCACGGTATTTGTGTTTTCTTTTCCTACCCATTTGTAGATCTGTATCGATAAAAAATTGTGGGGTTTTACATCCTAAGTTAATATTCAACAGTGAGACCTGTCTGCTCGTGACCTAGCATCTATCACGTCTGAGACGCATAGCGTCCGATCATGACTAGAGCTACTAGAAGCAAAAAGACAGATAAAACCACTGACATAACTGGACCACTTGACTTATTTCTAAATAAGGCCAATGCAGCCATTGATAATACTATTCAATTGATAGATCGACGGGTGTCCCACGAACTGGAGATGGCCAGAAAAAGATCATCAATGGGCCCCTTGGCTTTAGCACAAACTCCAACCCACAAGGGTCCGATCACTCCCCTGTTGAATCAAGCAAGTGCACTAGTTCACACAGTTCCAAATACTGTGGACCTCTCAGCAACACAACTGTCATTAGGATCTGATTCTGTGGAGGATCTGGAAAAAACACCGGACTTACAACTCCTACAAAACCAAGACATGGCGTTAGAACCTAACTCCACGGGGGAAAGGGAGGGTGCCATACTTAAGAGGCCAAGCAAGGGGTTGATTACACATGAGATCACATCGGCTCTACCTAATTGTGTGAACCCTTGCAACCATGAATATGAATAGCAATAATATTGTAGTGCTCCAAACCCCACCACCCACCATCAGTGTGATCCCTAACATGCCCCCACAGAACACTGCGCCACTGGGGAACTTGGATGCACTAGGTGCAGCAGGCGGTATACACAAACCATGCACCACATGTGTGACACTACATGACTTTCTCACAAATAGCATGGGGGAATTGTTAAAATATCATCTGAAACCCTTGGAAAAAAGCATAAGGATAATCGAAAAACAACTTGCTAAATTAAATACTCCTGCATTTACTCAGAAGTCATTGAGTACCCTAGTCACGGGGGAGGGGGAAACCAAACAGCCAGTTAAACCGGCTAAACCGGCTCAACCACTTACCCTACCAGCTGTGTGTCCAAAGCCCCGTGTACAGGATAAAGAAGGAAACACCCAGACTACTAAAAGTATCAAACAAAACTCACAAAATACCCCTAAACCCCTAAATGTCGAGGGGAATGGCCAATCCGATATTACCAGCGATAATGCACAACCCACCCCAGCCCTAGTGGCTCTAAACACACAGCTAGCCAATCTTAAGGAGACGTCACATAAATCACAAAAAACCCAGTCCTTCCAATCTCAGGGAAAACAGAGGACGGGCACTAGGTTCAGGCGGCCGTTTCATCTCCCACCTGAGGCTACCCCGTACACTGTTGTCCTAACAGGGGTGTCAGAACTGCCAGAGGGCTCGGAGGAGCCCCCGTGGTCACTAAGGAACAAAGTTCTGCAATGGCTAAGCCAAAACAGACCCATTCAGCCATCGCATCTTAGCAGAATAAATTCAGTCAGAAGAGTGTTTTGGATTGGGGACACGAAAAAAAGCCTACAGGGTGACTGTGTTATAGTCAATTGTGACGATCCCGCCATGGTTGACTATATCGCTTCTTGGCCAGCGCTAGAAAAAAGGGGGGGGGGTGGACGTACAGCGTCTCTCCTTCTTTTATCCACCGTTAAATATTCCCAATTATGAGAATACAACTGGTTGGGATGAAGTCCAAGACTGGCCTTGGACACAGGTGGGGTACACTAATAGAAGCAGAAATAGGAACAACAATAATTACTGGAACAGAGGCTGGGATTCTCGCCCCTGGTACCATAGTAGAGGTAACCCAAATCCTGATTATTGGGGGGGGGGTTCCCACAAGGAACAGATATGACTGCTTAGACATGGTCGATTGACCAATAAAGGTCACTACAGGGGTATCACAAGTCCCAGCCCCTCAACTAAAGATCTATGATGTCTCTCCCCAGTTAGAAAACACTAACCCCATGATGACAGAGATTACATTAGAGCATGACACGGGTGGTGGAAACTTGGCAGGCAAGCATCTAATAGAAAAACCTAGTAAGCCACTGAAGGTGAGCGGACTCGAGTTTACAACCGAAACCACCAGCACGCATCCATATCTGAGCACAGCAGACAGGACTAAGACTCTAATTGTAAATGAGATTGGAGCCCTGCCCGTGGGTATTGTCTCACTAACTAGTCAGGAAGAATCCAGTCCAACCAACGAGGAGAAATGTTCGTTAAAAATAACATCGTGGAACATTGCTGGGCTGGCTAAAAAAGTGCGGGACCAGCTATTCCTAACTTTTATGGAAAGGCAAGACATAATCTGCCTACAGGAGTGCTGGGACTTAGATGAGACCCACCTCGAGGTTTTTAGCACTTTTTATGTTCCCTCGATCCAGGGCAACAAAGGCAGAGGCTCTGGGGGACTGTGTATCTTTACTTCTAACCTCTGTAACGTAGAACAGAGTATGCATGAGGCAAGCGGACCAAAAGCAGGCGTAGGGAGCTTATTACAGGGCTTGTTTATTAAATCAAATGGGCGCTCCTTTTTTCTGATCAATCTTTATAATAACGCGCCAAAAGTTGAGGTTAAAACCTTAATAGTGGAATTGGACTCACTGTTAAAGAGAGGTGGGCAGGCGGCAGACTGCTTACTTATAGCAGGGGATTTTAATTGTCACCTATGCCCCTATAGTCAAACAAAAAACTGTGGCATTTTTGACTTAAAAGGGGACCCTACCACGCATTTTGAACACTCCATAGGGGGCAACCTGTTAAATCAATTCATGCATGAATGGGATTTGGCCTTTGCAAATGAACTTTGTCAGCCACCCGTAGCCTTTCAGACTACTTTTTTTGGCCACAGGGCAGGCACTGTAATTCACTTTATTCTAGTCTCCAACAGGAATCAAGGCTGGGTGAGGGGTTTTGATACGGAGGATCTAGCAATAAGCGACCATTTTCCTATTAGCACCTCCCTTAGATTAGGGAAATCGGGGACCCAAAAAATAAGTACCATGAATATACTGCATGGTCGTTCAGTGGCGCTGGCCAGAAAAAATGGCTACGCCATTAAATGGGCAAAAATTGAACCCACAAACTTTCTGAAAGATCTGGTGCAGAAAGAATCTAGTCAATTTGCCACCTGTCTGGAACCAAACATCAACCCGAGCTAGTAATACAGGCGTATGAAGGGATTAAAGCCACAATAAACGCCAAGTTAACTAAAAAATTAAATGTAGGGGATGACACGAGATTACATGGCTGGTTCAATTGAGCCTGTACCAATGCACACAAAGTCCTTTTACAGGCCTTAAAGACCGTCCCTAGGGATAGCGGCCGAGTTAAGGAGGCTAGACAAGCTTACAAGCTGACCCTCCTGACCAGAAAGAAAGAACTCAAAAATGCAGCGTGGGAAGCCCTGATAAAGGCAAGCGCCCTAAGGGACAACACGTCGTTCTGGAAAGAAATTAATGCCCCCTTCTTCCTGGATAGGAAGGTAGACTCCCTGGAAATAGGCATATCAGAAGATGTCTGGGTCAATTATTTTACCTCCCTTTATAAGAAAGAATCACTTGCTTTGGGAGATGAGATGGATGCGGGGCGAGAGGTTCTTCCACAGCTTCAGGGAAATTTCCCACTAAAAGTAATGTTTACTCCTGCAGACCTGGAACAAGCGATTTGTCAGAGTGCTAGTTTAAAGGCCCCGGGACCTGATGGAGTCCCCATTGATTTGTTTAAAGGGAATGTAGATCTTTGGGCCCCCTTACTAGCAAATGTACTGAATGCCTACACTAAACTAGGTTTCCCCCATACATGGAATGAAGCAATAGTCATCCCAATATTTAAAAAGGGGGACAGACAAGACCCAAAATGTTACCGCCCCATCTCCCTGTTAGACAACCTAATGAAAGTGGCAGGCAGGGTGCTGCTAACCAAACTGCAAACCTGGTCCAAGAGCAATGGGATACTTTCAAAATTCCAGTATGGTTTTAAGTCGGGTTTGGGAACAATAGAGCAGGGTTTAAACCTGTCCCTCATAATGAATAAATACATTGGTTCAAAAAAGGGGAACCTGTTCCTAACATTCGTCGACTTAACCTCGGCGTTCGATTGTTTGGATCATGGAATATTGTGGAAAACCCTGACCACAATGGGGATAGATAAAAACATCCTAAGCTTTATCCAGGAGTTGTATAGAGACGCAGGCGCCACGGTGAGATTTGGCAAAAATGGCGAGCGAACTAGAAAATTCCCAATAGCAAAAGGCGTTCGCCAAGGCTGCATACTTGCGCCATTTTTATTCAACCTATACATCAACGAGGTAGCAGCTTTCTTGAATGATCTGGAGGTGGACTACCCCAAGATAAATGGTCTCGCTGTCCCATTATTGTTATACGCAGATGATGCGGTGATTATGGCCCGCACTCAGCGGGGACTCCAAAAGGCATTAATGGGCTTTGCAACCTTCATGAGCTCTAGAGGCCTAAAAATAAACGTGGGGAAAACTTTCACGATGTCATGTACCACCAGAAAAAACGCACCTGACTGCAAAACCTTTGTTAACGATTCAAAGATAGCAATGACTAAAACCTTTTCTTATTTGGGTATTATTTTTAATAATAGGGGGACATGGTCTACAGCGATTACCTCCCGGAACCTGGCCTTTACCCGCTCAATAGGGGCGGTCAAGCAATTTGCGAAAAAACTTGGCGGGAAACCGGTAGACACACTACTTAAGATTTATACAGCAAAATGTGTGTCTACAGCTGTCTATGGGGCGGGGATCTGGGGACTTGCAGATAGCTCTGAAATCCAAAGGGTGGAAAATGCCTTCCTGAGGTATCTTTTAGGTGTCCCGCGTTCCACATCTACTACTATATGCCACAATGAACTTGACAGATCCCACATTAGTGATCTGATAAAGTTAGCGCCAGTCATGTTGTGGCACAAGATTTGGACATGCGAGGACACGACCTTCAATAGGGAAGTAATTCATGATTGCCTGCAGCAAGCTAATGGCGTCAAACAGCCATGGCTGGCCTATGTTAAAAAATTTCTGAATTCTATCGGCCAACCAGAATTCTTTTCGAACCCAACCTCATGTGCCCAAGTGTCAAAAAAAGTATTAAAAGAGACATGCCTTGGTCTAATGGAGGAGAGGAGATATCATCTAGATGGGAATAAGCCTACCATCATAGCCCATCGCCAGATCCTCCATGATCGTGGCCTTCATCCTTATTTGGGGCCAAATTTCTCATGTTATCATAGAATGCTTTTAGCACGATTGAGGACGGATTCTTTTTTCAGGCTAATAACGTTCCCTGTCCCAAATGATTGGTCTGGGAAATTGATGAAATGCCCGTGTGACGGAGTAGCCACCCAGTCCAATATACATTGTATTCTTTTCTGCAAGTATTATCAGTGGGGGAGGAAAAAACACCTGCTGCCACTACTAAAGCTGTGGGGTTTGAGAAGCTGTAAAACTGCCATGCATAGATTGTACTTGCTCCAAGATGAGCTCACTATTGAAGTGGTGATAACATTTTTGTCGTTCATTATAAAATGTAGAGGAACCATGAGAAATGATTAGAAGGTTGAGGGTTTGTTGGAGTATTATTCTGTGCCTAATAACACCACATAATACATAAATATGTCATATTTACCTCAACCGTTTTAATAATCCTATGAATTCACTTTTGTACCAAATGTTTTTATGAAATGATTTTATGGCTTTCAAGATTAGGTTATTTGATTGACAAGTGTAACGAAGAAGAATTTGTTGCAGTGATTTCCCTTTTTAATCTAAGTATCAAATGTTGTGTTTTTGATTGTATTTTGTTGTGTCTGCTTATATGGTGTTTGCCAAATACCGAATAAAGCTATCTTTGACTTTGACTTTGACTCCAGAAAGTAATAGTTACATCCACTCACAACCCAACAACAGGTTGGCAACTATCTCACCATCCTCTCTCACAAGATGGCGATCTATACCCTACCACAACGCCTCCACGAGGCCTTGTCAGGCTTAAGGATCCACTATCGGACAGTGACATACACACCCCTCTCCTCACATATAATCCTGCACACCATGAAAACCCAGACTACCTGGCTCCCTTCCTAACATTTGTTTTCAACTCACACAGAGAACG
The DNA here is from genome assembly GCF_964263255.1 of Lissotriton vulgaris. Taxonomy (NCBI): domain Eukaryota; kingdom Metazoa; phylum Chordata; class Amphibia; order Caudata; family Salamandridae; genus Lissotriton; species Lissotriton vulgaris. Next base: position 29,748 of record NW_028253056.1, read on the forward strand.
TAGGCCTAACCCTAGAGAAGTAAATAAGTCCAACCTTAAGCAAGTCCCCATCATACAGACAACCTCAGCGGACACCAAATCACACCTGAAATGCATGCTTCTAAATTGCAAATCGGCCATGAAACACACAGAGGACATCGCTGACCTCATCCTTGTGTAGAAGCTTGACCTCTTATTCTTAATAGAAACATGGCGAAATAACTCCTCTGCTCCAATCCTAGACTTATTGGTCCCACCTAGCTATGACATTATAAGATCAGACAGACCTAACAGACAGTGTGATGGTATTGACTGCATACATCACAATAACTTTGAAGTATCAGCTACAAACCATCGAGCTATCCTCTTGTGAATACCTATGCCTAAACATTCTGAGTAACAACAAACCACTTTGCTCACTACATGTGATCTACCACTCTCCATGCGACAACCTTTCATTCTCTGAACAAATCATGGAAATCCTCACTACCAAAATAGGACAAAACTGCTCCTAGATCTTCCTCAGAGATTTCAACCTTCATTGGAATGACCTGAATGACCCCTCAGTTAACAGCCTAAAATCCTTCCTAGCGGGCCTCAACCTAAACCAAATCTGCCCTACGCGCAACATGGGTGCAACCCTGGAACTATAGTTATTGCTAAGGCAAATTCCATTCAGCTTGAATGTATCATCCCATGTGGAATACACATAAACCTCAACTCAAGAAACGCAGGCAATGGAAAAGGATCACTCTTGACATAAACCTTAATGATTTGACATCCCTCAGCAATAATGTCTTGCCTCCTCCAGTGGACATGTCAGATGTCCATGACCTTACAAACCACTACATGACGACCATTCTTGATACAGTTAATTGCACCTCTACAGCTAAAAGACTGCCCACTAAAAACTCCAAACCATGGGATATTGGGAGGCAAAATTAAGAAAGGTGCAATTTGAGACAAGCTGAATGAGTGTGGAGATCCTCACCATCACTAGAACACCTGAAGTACCTGCGATCACTGTGGAACACCTTACACCAACAATAAACACGTCAGAAACTCAAAAGCAAATTTCTTCAGAGATCATTTGTACAAAGCCAGAAATCGGCCAAAAAAACTGTTTGAAATTATCAAACATCAATCCATTCAAAAACCCAACCCCTTCACAGTAGGATCTCATCAACTGCCAAACTGCAATATATTTGCCTCCTTCTTTCTTGAAAAGTCAAAAAAGATTGAAAGTGATCTCCAAACAGCAAGTGAGCTCCTCCCGATGATACCTCCAAATAGCCCACGCCAGCATATGATCATTCAGCCACCAAACCAACAAGGACTCACAGTAAAAAACAATGCGTCGTGGGACACTTAAAAAACCTTTGAAATAAATTCCACTCTTAATATCTTAAATACACTTAAACCGTCAAACCACTTCTGTGACCCTCTACTAGCTAACGTCTTCAATGAGATTAAAACTTCTTTACTGAATCTCTGGACTAAGATAGTGAATGTTTCACTATTTCAAGGACCTTTACCAGACGGCCTAAAATCAGGGCAGGTAACTCCCCATTCTAAAAAAAACCACAGCAGATCATACGAACCCAGATAACTTTGCTCCTATCTCTACCATTCCCTCTCTGGCAAAGCTCCTTGAGAAATGCGTCCATACCCAACTATGAAATCACATTGATCAGTTCCCCCTTATTGACCAATTCCAATCTGGGCTCTGTCAGGGTCACAGCATGGAAACAGTCCTTACACACATAGTTGATGACATGCTTAAAATGCTAGATCAGTCAAATCTTGCCTCCTAATCCTCCTAGACCTATCCTCAGCCTTCGATACAGTCAAACATGACAAACTCCTTGACTTACTTGAATGAAGAATGGGATTATCAGGGGTTGTCCTAAATTGGTTTGCCTCATTTTTTTTACAACAGAACTCTAAGAATTAAGGTTAACCAATCCCTGTTTACGTCCCCTCTCCCCATTACTCTTTGCTGTGGCCATGGAACCACTGGCAATATGATTGCGTCGCGAGGGAGGGACCTGGGGTATCCCACTAGCGGGCTCGATCCACAGCGTGTCACTAAACGCGGACGACCTACTACTATACGTATGCAACATGACCTCCAACTTGACCCCAATCTGGACGGAAATTTGCAGAAATCTCAAGCCTCAGAGTAAATTGGAGAAAATCCACAATCTACCCACTGAGTCAACACCTAGTCCCCCTCAATGTTATAATAGGGGAGCAGAGGCTTGCCTGGAGCAGTGATGCACCTAGGTATCTAGGAGTATGACTATACCACTCCCCAGGGACATTTACGAAGGAAATCACCATAAGGCATTGACAGGAATTAGGACGACAGTAAGCTTCTGGAAGATGTTGCCCCTGGCCCCCATCAGATGAGTGGTGCTAGCCAAAATGATCATTGTCCCGAGATTACTGTACCACTTTGCTAACCTCCCAGTCATTCCTTCTCGCCCCTTTTTCCGAAAGCTGGATACACTACTCACCTCTCTGATCTGGGGAGTGGGCCGACAAAGAGTAGCCCTGTCTAAGTTACTCCTACCAACGGATCGGGGGGGCCTGGGAGATCCAGCTTTTGAAGCATATTTTTTAGCGGTACAGCTACAATGGTTCTTGCACAGGAATGCAGAGCGTCACATGGGCGAGACAACCTCTGACGTGGAACACATACCCCTGCCGGCACTTAGGCGCATGTTTTTGCCTGGCACTAACTAAGCACCAACGCTCCTACCCACTGCAAGTGTCGATAGCGCGAACCTGTATGTTGCGAATACATCGCATGTCCGGAGGGAAACCCCTGTATTCCCCACTGCTTCTATTGGTAGGGTTCCCCAACAATGAGAAATATTACACAGCCCGAACCCTGCAGGTGTGGACCGCCAGCTCACTGACTGAGCTGGATTCCCTCTTCAAGGATGGGCGATTGCGATCCTACAATCAGCTAGTGGAAGAGTATGATTCCTTTTGCATAAACGAATTATAGCCAGCAGTCGCCAGTTTTGGGATCCGAGCGCAGGAGAACCAACGACACACCCAGTAATACATACCATATTACTTATGGGGAGGGCAGACACATGGCTGTATAAAGCTGTCCAGGAACTGCTACTCAAGCCACTGACCGCACTGCAACAAATATGGGAGGAAGACATGGGTCGGCCGCTGCATGACAAGGAGTGGGAGCAGACTATAGAATACCCCAAAAATGTCTCTAGAAATGCACGCTTTAAGAACATACAATTTAACATCTTACACAGGGCATACTTAACGCTAGGGTGCCTACAACGCTTCTATCCAGACACGCAATTCCTCTGTCCCCGATGCTCGGCTCCAGCAGCGGACTTTAAGCATTTTTTCTGGGGGTGTCCCACACTACAACAGTACTGGCATTACATTCATGGGACACTCCGCGCGAACACGAATATCCCAGGGGTCAATTCATGGGAGGCGTGTGCACTAGGCATGTTTAGAAGACGAAAAACTGATAAAGTACAGGTCAGATTCACGTCACTTTCCCTACTCCTGGCAAAAAGAGGAATAGCCATGTACTGGTGAGCCCCAGGAGGACCCCCATTGGAGGCCTGGGTGGGAGCAGTTGAGAAGTGGGGTGCAGCAGAGGAGGAAGCGATACGGGACAAGGAAGTGAAAGGAACACGCAAACACCATATTTCCATTGAATTGGCACAACTACCGTACCTATTTAGCCAGCAAACGACACGGAACGAACCAGTCGAAGCACCCCAAACCCAGACTCCATCCATCACACCAATAGGATCCCGTGACAGACCCGATGAATCGGAACACACACAAGCAAGGGACGCCCTACGGCAGCTCTTGCACGTGAGCACAACCCCAAGATAATGTAGGGGAAATAACCGCCTGTAGACCGTAGACTTCCAGAGCACCATGCAAACATGAATAGAGGACCTGCTCCCCTCCCCCATATCACCCCCTGCTGACCCCATATCTGTACCCCAGTTCAACACCCAGGTTACCAGTTAGAGATACAGGCCAGCAGTTTAGTATCAACACTGGTTTGCAGAGGATATAGCCCAATCGAGGGGGCAGAAAACTACGACTCCCAATGGCACCAAAGGTAGGCGTAACTCCCAAGCCAGGGTACATGTTCATAGGCATCTTACCTAACACATGCAATCATAGTAGATTACCTCAATATGCATGTAATTCCTGGGTCTGTAATAACGATCAGCTGTAATTATGAATGACATTCACTACCAATGTATAACCAACTGCCAAAACCACATTAGTCTATCTAAGCATGTAATTCACCTATGAAACTTTGCTTCACTGTATCTAAATTTTTTAAATCTAATAAACAAATTTAGTATTAAATCTGTTTATTCAGAGCAAAAAGTATACCGACCAGGGCTCGGGAAGCACCGGCCACATCCATACAATGCTGAAGTAAAAACACAGCAGGCACAGTTAACGGCCAGAGTCATTAAACACAGCAAGCCGCCTACAACCCAGACGGGCCGGCCGCGTCATAAAGCAGTGCAATGTGTCGGAAGCTGAAATGATCTATGCCTTTAAAGCAGCCCCAAACAACCCCCAACAACCCCTAACAACCCCAATCAACCCCCCCTGCCCCCCCACCCCCTTCTTGTCCGCTGAGTAAACCTCCCCAGGCCCCAACCCATCTAGCCGTCCGAAAGGGACGGACCCTGTTCTTTCCCACACTGGGCTTTACGTCTGCCGGGCTTCGTCCTAGGCTCCGGCAGCGGAGTGTCTGCGAGGCGCAACAGCCGCAGGTATCGGGGGCAGCTCAGCTCCCGAAATTCCCCGGTAAGCAAAGACAAGAACGGCCGCCAGATATCTGTGAACTCCTCACTCCGTCCCGCCGCTGTCAGGGACAACTTCTCCATCCCCAAAATTGTCCTGAGTCTGTGCAACCAACCCAGGTGAACGGGGGGCTGTGGGTCTCTCCATCGCGCCACAATGTTCTGTACCGCAGCACCCAAAGCTATGGTAATCAACCTCCCCCTCATGGATTTCAAGGGGTACATTAGTGCATTCGGCAGACCAAGAAGTATGTAGGCAGGGAACTTAGGGAGTTGGGTGTCTAAGTGTGCATCTACGAGGTCTAGGATGGTGTCCCAGTAGTGTCGCAGCCTCTCACAACTCCAAAGTAGGTGTTCGAGGGTGCCCCGCTCCCCACACCCCCTCCAACATCGGTCGCTGGCCTTGGGATCCCACCGATGGATACGCGCTGGAGTATGGTACCAATACATGGCCACCTTAGTCAGGGTTTCGGTGAGGCCGGTGTGGTAGGCCGAGTGTCTGGCTCTGTGGTAGATCCCCTCCCACTCCTTCCGCTTGAGCTGCCTCCCAAGGTCCTCCTCCCACCTGGCTTTCCCCGGATGGTATGTGCATATGTGGGGGAGAGGCAAATGTTGGTATAAGTCGGAGAGTAGTTTCTTTTCGGACGTGCGCGTGAGAAGCCACTTCTCGTAGGGAGTGAGGAAGCGCTGTACCCCAGGCCGAACGGAGGGTTGAAGGACCCAATGCCTGACCTGTAGATATGGGAGTCTGTCCGCCTCTTGGATTCCATAGTCCTCTTTTACTTTCTGAAAGGAGAGTATGCCTTCCAGATTGAACATGTGTCCGACTTCTCTACAGGGAGTGGACCTCCATGTTTTAAAGAGCTGCGGGTCTAGGCCCGGAGTGAAGTCGGGGTTCCCGAAGATGTGTGTTAGCGGAGAGGGAAACAAAGTAAGTTCTCCCCGGACCGCCACTTGATCCCAGACTTTCATCACCGTGCTCGTGATATAGGATGCGTAGAGGTTAGGGGGCCTATGGCATCGCGGCAGGAAAGATATACCCTGGAGGGGCCGACCAGCGACCGCCTGGTCCTGGAAGAGCCAGTGTTTACTGGATTCCAGTTGGTACCATTCCACCAAGGTCCGCAGCTGCGCCGCCTGGAAGTACAGGGTGAGATCCGGCATTCCTACGCCGCCATGCGCAGGGGGAAGAATCACTATCCTCTGCTTAAAGCGAGGGCGGCGGCCGTTCCAAACATAGCGTGCCAAATCCGCTTGCGTCTTCTGGAGCCAGCCTGCCGGTGGACGCAGGGGCAGGGTCTGGAAGATGTATAGGACTTGTGGCAGAAGGGTCATTTTGACCGCCGCGATACGTCCAAGCCAGGAAAGCGTAAGGCGATTCCACTTCCGCAGCGTCTCACTAATTTGCTCGCTCAATTTGGTGTAATTGGCTTCCACCGTGCCCCGCACCGTCTGTGCCAGCAGTACCCCTAAGTAGGGGACCGTGGATTCGGACCACTGCAGGTCAAACTCTGCCTTGGCGTCCGCTAAGACGTCGGGGGGTAAGGACACATTTAGGGCCACTGATTTCCCCACATTGATTTTAAAGCCGGAGGCCTGCGCAAAAGAGTGTAATTCAACCAGAAGTGCCCGCAGAGACTGCATAGGGTCCATCAGAGAGAGCAAGACATCGTCAGCGTAGAGGCTGATTTTGTGCGTGTCGCCCCGAAGGGGATACCCTTAATGCGTTGGTGCTGTCTGATTCGCTGCGCCAGCGGCTCCATGTAGAGCGCAAACAAGAGCGGGGATAGGGGGCACCCCTGCCGAGTTCCCCGTCCTATTGGAAAGCGTGGGGAGGTGTGGCCATTGACCCGAACTGTCGCGGTGGGTAGTTTGTAGCAGTTAAATATCCTGTTCCGGGTCGTTTCTCCTAGGCCAAATCTCTGGAGTGCCTGGTCAAGATAGGGCCAGTGCACCCGGTCGAATGCCTTCTCGGCATCAATGGCAAGAAGCATACATCCCGGTCTCGTGCGCGAGCCTGCCTCAATGAGGTGGAGGACACGTCTGGTGTTGTCACTCGTCTGTCGCTGGGGGATGAAGCCGGCCTGGTCGGGCTCGACAAGTTGTTGCATGTATGGTGCTAGCCGGCTCGCCAGGATACCCGTATAGAGCTTAAGGTCTACATTCAGTAGGGATATTGGCCTATAGGATCCGCACTGGGTGGGGTCTCTACCGGCTTTGGGGATCACTGATATCGCCGCCTCCAGGAGGTCTGGGGTGATAGCTCCGGCCTGATCAAAGGTATTGAAGAGATCCCGTAGTAGGGGGGCCACTTGTTGGCAGAAGGTCTTATAGAAGGCCGCCGAGAATCCGTCGGGGCCCGGGGATTTCCTCAACTTGAGGCGGGAGATCGCCGAGATGACCTCTTCCAGGCCAATGGGCCTGTCGAGGAACTGAGACTGTGCTTTGGCCAATGATGGGAGGATCGCCCCATCAAGATACTCGCTGCTGCATCCCACATCTAGCCCGTCCGCTTCATACAAATCTGCATAAAAGGACCCGAACGATGCCGCTATGGCAGCATCCTCGGTGAGCAACTCACCTCGAGCAGTGCGGACGGAGTGGATATGCCTCTGCTGCCTCTGTTCCCGCAGTTTACACGCTAGTAGCCTCCCGCAGCGGTCCCCACCCGTGTAGTAGGCGTGCTTCAGGCGTATGGCCGCGAATTCTGCAACATCCTGGTCAAGCGCGGCAAGCATCTTTCGCTCAGTGCAGAGCTGGCGCCATGCCCTGGCCGCTCCAGTGCGTTGGTGTGGTTGCTCGAGTTCTTTTACGCGCTGTGTGAGCTCGGCCCTTTTCTGCGCGCTCTCCCTATTGTTGGCTACCGCCAGGGAAATAAACTCGCCCCGGAGGACAGCTTTCAGAGTCGCCCATTGGGTAGCTTTGGAAGTGTCATCGTTAGCGTTATGTGTGAGAAATTGGCTGATTGCCGCCTTGATCTTCTCCACTGTGGAGGAGTTGTGCAGCAAGCCGTCGCGCAGGCGCCAGTGACGTTGCGGGCTGGGTGAATCGGGCACTAAGAGGGATACAGAGATCGGGGAGTGGTCTGATAGGGAGGCCGGATGTATCTCCACCCCGAGCGCACGCGTTGTCAGTTGAGCGGAGCAAAGCAGGTAGTCTAGCCGCGCATAGGATTTATGGGCTGCCGAGTAGTGCGTGTAGGCTGTGTCGTGGGGATGAAAATGCCTCCACAAATCAATAAGACCCAGATCTGCAAGATGTGCGTGGCCCTCTGTCGACAATGCCCCCACTTGACCTACCCTCTGATTGGAGCGATCGGCGATATTGTGGAACACCAGGTTTAAGTCCCCTCCCAGTAGTAGGTGTTGGTGCATGTTGGCTGTAGCTGCTTCAAGCGCAGAGTGCAAGAAACGTTCCTGACCTTCATTAGGGGCGTATATGGAACCAATGAGTAGTGTCTGCCCTGCCACAAGAAAGCGATGGAGTAGCAACCTGCCCTTAACTTCCGCCTCCTTCTGCAGCACTCGTCCCTTAAATGATCGCGCCACCAGTATGGCCACCCCAGCGACTTTCCTGGACGCAGATGAGAAATGCTGTTCAGGGAAGGCGCGGGAGCGAAGCCTGTGGTGGTCCTTGGCCAGCAGGTGCATCTCCTGCAGAAGGCAAATGTCCGCCTGTGCGCGCTCTAAGAAGGAGAGGATCGCCCTGCGTTTATTGGGGCTGTTAAGCCCCCTGACATTTAGGGAGATGATAGTCAGTGGAGACATGTTACCAGATGTGGTGAGCGTGCGTTCTCAAGGGCAGTGCGTGTCAGTGGCCTGAGAGGTAAAGGTGCAGTGAAGGCTCCCAGTTTCCGCGGACAAGAAGGTACCCCACCCCCCTCTCCCCCACCCTCCCCTTCAAAAAACAGACCCACCCTAACCCCAACCAGCATGCCCCTCCAAGCCCAACCCGTTCGTGCCCCATCCCCCCAACCAGAATCCAAACCTGGAACCAAAGAGAACAAACCATAGTCCCGGTCCCGGTGGACATCACCAGTCCGTAGAAGGTATCTGCAGGGAACGTGGCAGTGGCAGCGCCACCCCGCCCCCCGACCCCCCTCCCGCCAAGGCAATCTGTGATGAGCGACCCCCAACTAACTGCTCACGGGGGAATAGCGGTGTCCCGCACCATTTCCTGGATAGCCGCTGCTTGTTCCTGAGCCATAGTCTCGGGGTCCGGCTTCAGGCGTGTTCCCCGTCTGCGCCGTCGGCCCACCCTCTGCCAGCCTGCCTGATCGCGGTGCGCCGCCCCATCCTGAGAACCGCGGGGCAGTCCCTCCTCCGTGTCTGAGAGGTCCGGCAGTTCGATGTCCAGGAGGGCGCAGGTGTCTCTGAGAGAGCGGAGCTGGTGCAATTTCCCCTGCCATTTGAAAATGATCCGGAACGGGTGGCCCCAAGAATACGGTATCTCTTTGTCGCGCAGGAAATTTGTCACAACTTTGAATTTGCGTCTCTTCTGCAACGTGATAGCTGACAGGTCTTGGAACAATGCCACATTCACTCCTCGAAACTGCAGAGGTTGCTTCCGTCGGGCCTCCTGGAGGATTCGCTCCTTCAACGGGAAGTCTGGAAGAAAAGCCAGGATGTCAGGCGGAGGGGCCGGGGCCCGTCGCCGCAGACCCACCCTATGAGCCCGGTCAATGCGAATGGGGAAGTCCTCCGCCTCACCCAGTATCTCCCGGAAGAGGTCTTGCAGGTATCCCGTGACACTGTTCCCTTCAGCGTTCAGTGGGACATTCCGCAACCGTATATTATTCCTCCGGGAGCAGTTCTCCAGATCTTCAGCGTGCGCTTGCAGGCCCACCTGTTGCTCCTGGAGGCGGAGAACTTCCTGCTGCAGGTGTACTAGCTCTTCACTCCGTGCATGGCCGGTTTCATCCACCGCAGCCACTCTTTCTCCCAGTCCATCTAGATCCCGACAGAGTTCTCGTTGTTCTTCGGCAATATCTTGTTTAAGAGCCTGGAAGTCCTCCCTAAGGGTATTGAATAGTGATTCCAGAAAAGTTCGAGTGATGGGAGCGTCCTGCTCATCCTGAGGTTGCGTCCCAGCAGCAGCTGGGGTGGAGGGGGGCGTCTGAGTCTTCCCCCCTTTGGTAGCAGGTTTATGCAGCATGTCCGTGATGGTGCGGTTGGTCCTGCGACTTGCGTTGGCCATGCTGCTGCTAAGGCCCGGGCCGCTCCATGCGTGGGCTCAGGCGCGGCCGCTCCGATCCCCAAGGGGCCACTCGGTCTACTCGCCGGTGCAGCTGTTGTCTTCCGTCTTCTCTAGCCACCCCCTCCGGTCTGGGCCCTGTCCGCGGGGCACACCGGCTCCCGCCGAGAACAATGCCTCCACTCCTGATCTGGCCCCGACAAGCGTCTCCTCCTCCTCCCGCCGGGGACTCGATCCCTCCATCCCCCGAGACGTGCGTCGAAGATCCTACTCCTGTACGGACTCTCACGCGCTCCAATGTCCCTGAGTCGCTGAGGGGGTGCGCAGGCTCAATGGGGGCCTCCTTCAGCTAGCGACTCGGCGTGCAGGCCCCAGGTCGGCCTCCAGGACAGTGGCGGGGCGCTCAGTGAAGGACCCCGGGCCCCCGATGCGGCATGCAGTCCCAGCGCCAGTAATGAGGCTCCTACCTCCCGCCCCCGGGGATGCCACAGTCTGTACCTGTCTCTGGCCTTGAGCCTCGCGGGGCCCACAGGGGCGCGCCTCTTCACCTCGTGTTCCTGTGAGGCCCCGGCCCTGGAAAGCGTGCCTCCTGGCGCTGTGCAGTGAGCCCCGTCTCCACCCGGGGTTCACGATGAGGTCTTCGGGCCCCCCCCCGGGGCCACGCAGTGTCGCTGTCGCACCAGGTCACCGGAGCCTGTCCAGTCTGCTGAGGCCTAAAATCTGGGGCCCTGTGTCCGGTCACCTTCCCTCGGCCGCTGCTGGTGCTCCTCGGGCCTGCTGAATTCCGGCCAGTGCTTGCTGCTCGTGGGGTATCGCCAGGGAGGGCCAGGTGCGGCCACCAGGTCTGCCTCGGCCCAGCGCCGGGTCCTCGAAGCAGGCCGCCCGCCGGTGAAGTACAGGGTGGCCTCTATTCCCAGCCGCCGCCTGCGCTGGGCGGGAATGCCAGGACTCTGCAGATATCGGCCGCCAGCGGGGCTCCGCCGGCGAGGGCCAGGTGCAATTCCCCAGTCCGTTTAGGCCCAAAGCCGGGGCCTCGCGTTGGATCACCGGCCGGCGGGACGGCCGGCTGTCAGCACCCCTGGCCGCCTCTGGTGCTCCGCCCAATCGCCGGGTCCCGGCCGGCGCCTGCAGCAAAAGTGGGTCCAACGGCGAGGTCCGCCCGGCTCCTCCGGTAGCGAGGCCTTGTCGGGCCGCCCAGGCCCGAACCGGGGACACGGGTGAGCTAGCCCGCCGGTCGGGAATCGGGCGGCCGCTGTGCCACACCGCCCAGAGGACTCCTCACCTCACTGGATTTCCTCCGGGCCGGCAACGCTATCTCCTCGCCACACTGCCCGCAGGCCGGCCTCTCACCCACGCCAGCTGGGTCCTCACTCCGGGTCCCCCGCAATGGCGGCCGCCTCCCGCGCAGGGCCGGAGCAGCCGTCCCTCCGCTGCAATCTCTGTTCCGGGCCGGAGGCCGGTCCCCCGCAGGCGGTCACCAGTCAGCTACGCTGGGCAGAAATCGCCCGTGTTGGAGGTCGCCACCGCCAGATGTAGGCGAAATCGGGCTTTGGGCCGGGGAGCCGAGGTAAACCACGTCCTCCTAGCCCGCCATCTTAGCCACGCCCCCTAATAAACAAATTTAAACAAAAAAAAAACAATCCCTGTTTACTACCACTCCGGTCACTTTAGGCATCCCTCAGGGGTCCACCATAGCACCTACTCTCTTTAACTTGTTCATTGAGTCTCTAAACAAAATTCTGAAATTTTCCAATTACAATACCACATGTATGCAGATGGCACCCAACTATACCTTAAAATCTCCTCCCCTGAAGATATCTGTCTATTCAGCCAACTCTGCTGAAAACCCAAAACTGGCTAACCAGAAACCAACTCAAACTGAACTCGCTCAAAGCCGAATTCCTCTTAATTGGCCCACCAAAACAATCCCTCAACATTGAAGATTGAATGAAACATTTAACAGTTTTCCACACATTATAGATTCCACAAGATCACCGGGAATTCCACTTGACAAGAATCTCAACATGCAGGAACACATCAGCTCAGCACCAGAGGAGTAAACTTTTAAATTAGCATTCTAAAAAAAATAAAGCCCTTCCGCGCCTTCAACGACCTTAACCTCTTAACCGCGGCGGCAATTCCACGCGGTGCGGGCGTTCTAAAGAGTGGGCGAGGCTGCGACGGCTGTTGGCCGTTCGCAGCACCAGGGTAAGAGTGCTCCCGTCGGCGGTTTGCCGACGGGAGCACGGAACGGGTTAAATCAGCTGTGCAAGCTCTAGTGATCATCAGGTTAGACTATGGGAGTGCTACCCTATGTGGTCTGTAACGATCCAAGTTGCCTCCACTAAGGCCATCCCTTCATTCTGCTGCAAGGTTCATCACTGGATCCAAAAGGAACAACCACATCATTACAGATCTGAAGGGACTAAACTGGCTCCCTTATGAGGCAAGGATACAGAAGAAAATTGCTTGCATGACCCATGAAGCCCTACACTTCAACACACCGAAGTACCTAGCTGATAAACTGGAACTGTTAGGCGGTGGCAGATCATCTAGAAGGAAATCACCTTACTGTTGAAACCGTAAAAATTTCAGAAAAAGAAAACCTACAACCAAGCCTTCTCCGGATTGCCCCCATAATCTGGAACTCCCTGCCCCCTGAAATCAGACTGAACCCTTCAATCACATCATTCAAAAAAGAAATCAAACTGCTTTTAATGAACAAAACTCTACCCTGAACCCACTAACTCACTCTCTGTATACTGATACGATGTAGTTCTCCAACCAGGGTGTGCACCAGTCCTGGTTTCTAACTCACTGTCATACTCCCGATTTGCAACGGATAGTGTCAGCATGTGAGAAAGTGCCATCTTTCTTGCACTGGTGTGCCCCCACTTTTTTCTGAACTGCTGATGTACTTTGACTGAGTGTGCCCTGGGTTCCTGCCAACCAGGTACCCAGGGCCTGAGTTCCTTCCCTAAAAACTGTGTTGAAACTAAAACCCAATTGGCATCTCTGGCCACCTATCAGCCGCTAGTAAATGGTACCCTAGGTACCCAGGACATGGTGACCAGAGAAGACTACTGAGGACTGCAGCACTTATTGTGCCACCCTCAGGGGCCCTGTACCCTGACACCCACACACTGCCTTTGCAGGCTGAGTGTCTAAGTACAAAACTAAACAAAGAGTCAACATGGCACACATCCCTGTGTGCCATGCCCACAGAACCCACTGCCCTGGCATACTTCAGTCACCCCTGTAGCTGGGTGCCCTATGCCAGAGGTGTGGGCACAGGTGCATGAGCCTGTGCCCCTACAGTACCCAGGGCCATTCATGGGCACTGTAAGTGCAGTGATGCCATTAAGAGTATATGGTGCTGGGAGGTTGTCATTACGAACTCCACAGCACCATAATTGCTACACTGAAGAGTGACAAGTTTGGTACCAAACTTCTCAGCACATTAAACCTGCACTGATGCCAGTGTGGGATTTAATGTAAAATGCACCAGAGAACATCTTAGAGATGCCCCCTGAAACCTAACCTACAATCCACATCTGGGCTGAGTGGCTGCAGACGCTACCACACAGCAGACATGTTGCTGGACCCTTGGGTGGAGAGCCCCCCCGCTCTCCTGGGCCTGCAACAATGCACATCCTGGACAAGGTGCTAGGTCTCCTCCCCAAGGATGGGCAGGGGGAAGCTTCAAAGGCATGCCGCCTCTGTGAGCTTCTCCAGACCATTTGCTGTACCCAGCAACTGGCCCCCACCAGTTCTGACCCCCACTCTGGCGGGAATACTGGCGGGAAAAACTACGTCAGGAAGGGTGGTGTTCCAGCCTGTGCCAACCCCACCCCTCAGGTGGGGGAGACGAGGTGAAGCACAACCCCGGGCTCCAGCCATCTTGAAGATGGGGAGCCCTGCCCAATAACAGCTAGACTCTGGCGCCCCTCCCACAGGAGAGGAGCAGGCTAGGGGGTGTACCCACCCCAGGATAGGGAACAATTGGTCCCTGCCCTTGCCCTACCTGTAACACCCCTAAATTCAGTATTTATGGGCTCCCTGAACCTTCCTTCGCCAGATCCCGAAAAGAAAAGAAGAAAGAATACTAAGAGAAAGAGGACCCGCCGTGCAGCTGCTAACAACAGGACGACAACTGACTTGGCCCCAGCCCTACCGGCCTGGCGATCCTGGAACCTGCTCCTGCCTAAAGCCCAGCGACTCCTGTGGACAGCAATCTTGGGACACCCAGAGGACTGCCTGCCTTGACCCTCTTAAAGCCTGGGACTCCCATCTGCTGAGGCTCTTCTGCAACAACCCCCCTGGTGCCCGCCAGGAAGCTCAGAACCAGCCCACTCTGCACCCGCCAAGCCTGGCCCGTGCCCGAGTGATCCAATACCATGAGGACGTCCCCCCTGCGACTGGGACCCAAAGTCCAGTGCCCAAAGATCCTCCTCGATGAACCAGATGACGCCTGCAGACTCAGAACTAGGCCCCCCCCCCAACCGCAACCAGTTGAGGGTAAGCTTTTCCGACATCCAGAGACACCCCGAGTACCGCTGGCTGTGCCACCTTTGTCCTACCCTGCTTCCCCCTTTGTCCTAAGCAAGTGACAAGGAGCCCAGCTCCCACAGCCGCATGGCCTGCTAGCCAGCAGCCACCAACCGTAGGCCCCCTGTCCCTCGTTGGATAACATTGGGCCTAACTACCGCTGCACCCGGCCGCCCCTGCACCGCTGAGGGTGAACCAACTGTACCTACCTGACACTGGGGGACCCCTGAGTCTATGCCCATAACCACAACTTCACCAGTCGAGTACTCACCAGGAAACCGGTAACTCACTTACCTGCCATTGAATAATATTGACTGGTTCGACTCGAAAAATCTTCTGTCTACTTTTGAAAAAGTAAAATATTCATATAAAATCATCCGAATTCTGAAATACTCACCTGTGATCAGGAGAGGGGCCAGTACTGCACCCTGTAGCCCAGTACTGAACCGCAAAAGTAATCCCTAGCGGGTTTACTAGTAACTTGTATTTTCTCCATAGGAATGCATTGTCTGCTTTTCTATGAAATTTCTAGTGTCTACTTTTGAAAACTAAAAATATTCTTTAAAAATCAGACGAAATACTGAAACATAATTACTTACCTGTTTTAAGTTGAGACCCCAGTGCTGGCCCCAGGAGCCCAGTACTGGATTACAAAAGTAACGAGATCGTACTTTACCTGCAACCTGACTTTTCTCCCATTGGATAACATTGGCAGATTTCTGTTGAAAAGTTTCTAAGTGTGAACTTTTAAAATAGCTTTTTATTCCTGAAAAATCACTACAATACCTAAAACGTTTTTGATAAACTGTTTTCAGCGTAGACCCCAGGACTGCACCTAGGAGCCAGTCCTGGAATTACCAAAGTAATCTACAAAGTAATCAACTGTGTTTATATAAGGAAATCCATTGAGCTCAATTCTAAACTGTGTGTAGAATTGTGTTGCCTACTGCAACCCCTGTACCTATTGTATTTACAAAGTTTATTGCCTTTCTGCAAAGTACTCATCTTAGACCTCTCATATTGAGAACAGTATATTTTGATACCCGTTGGTTCTAGAAATAAAACAACTATATCTTTTGATATAAAAACAATTGGCCTGGAGTTCGGTCTTTGAGTGTGTGAAACCTTTTGCTTACTGAGTGTGTACAACAAATGCTTTACACTGTTCTCTGGTACTGCCTTACTGCTCGACCAAGCTACCACTTTAGAGAGTAAGGTCACACCTGGCTTTAACCTCTTCCGTGCTCATGACGAGCTCAGCTCGTCATGAGGCACGGTGCTCCGGTGCTCATGATGAGCTGAGCTCGTCATGAGCCGTGGAACGCTCGCATGCGGGGATAATTCCCCTGCTGTGCTGAGCGTTCCACGGAAACAGGTGTGGTCATGACGAGCTCAGCTCGTCATGAGCACACGAGCACTGCTCATCATGAGCACCGGGGCGCTGTGCGCTCCCCCAGCACAGCAGGGGAATTGCCCCCGCACAGAAAGGGTTAACCTCTGTTATACCTCTGGGGTTTGTGGACTCTATACACACTGTACCTTATTCTGGTCCAGTATATATAGAGCCACTTTCTCACACAGAATTTATGTTTCTTGGTTGTCTCTTTTCTACTTATTGAATCATTTGTAAAACTCTCTGATACCCTTCTAGGGTCAAATTAGCACTACATAAAACTTTATAAATGAAAAAATATGAATACAGCTCTGAGCCTATTTAGGTATTATGAAATAAGGACATGGTATTGCAGTCAAGCTACAGCAGCCTGTGAAGATAAAATGCTGAGTTTGAAATAGGGTATAGTTATGTGGAGCAGCATGAGGATGCCTAAGCTCTTGCTCTGAAGGCATGAGTTGTGGGTTAAGATAAGAAGAAAAATTAGGAAGAGGGTGGGGTATCGCAGCTTTGTAGAAGAGTGAACTAAATACGTGGAGAGAAAAAGGACTGATTGTCAGAGGAAGTAGAGAAGGAATCCAGAGAGTTAGGCATCTCAAGTGAGGTGTAGTCTGGGAAGGACAAAATTGAGGGGTTTGGTGATGGAGCAGAGGCGGAGACCCCAGTAGTTGGAGTGATACATTAGGATGATAGATGGAGGGCAGCTTGAAGTCAGAGTGCTTTGGTTCTGCAGGACCATCTTCGGTTCACTGAACCAAAATGGACAACAGGTGAAAAAGTTCAGTTCCCCAATTAGATTCAAGTCTTTTTTTTATTTTTGGGTCTTTGGACGCCCACAAAATCAGTTACAGATATCTCTAGAAGTTTACTTTTTCATGCTGAGACCGAAATACTTTTTAAATGCTAATTTCTCAAAATCTAATGAGTAGATTTCCACACATCCTAGCAAAGGCACTTCCTTGAGTAAAGTTCTACTTATATGTTAAGTTTGGTATAATTCTGTTTGGCTTTTTTTCTGTATAAAAGAGCAAAGAATCTTACGGGAGTTAAAATTGAAATTTCACTTTTTAGAAACCTTATTTTTTTTAGATCCCGCTCGATGGATCTGCAATAACGTGGTATAAAAAACCCAAGTTGATGAACTTTTTCTGGAAAGTGTTTCGCAGAAATGTCCCAAAACGCAGGTCTACATTCATTTTTTCCAGAGGAAAATTGAACATCAATACCACAAAAACTGCTGAACAGAATTACACCAAATTTGGTAGATACCTAGATCTTGTTCCAGAAAGCATGCTTTTCGTGATTTGGTGTAAATCCATTCAGTAGTACTTGTGAAATGAAGGTTCAAATTAATTCCTAGGTCACTAATGTTCCGCCAGCTGCAGCAATGGCCCCAGGCGCACCAATAGATCCGGCCAACAGTCCACGCCCAAGGGAGCAGCAGCCACATTCGCCGTCATGAAAAAGACAGGCATAGCCCAACCACAAAGAAGAATTCAGGCCCTGGTCACGTGGCACATCAGAACTTCCCTTGAGCTCTTGCAATCTCTTGTAATCTCTAGGCCCCGATAGGTCATGCACAGCCCCCTTCTATGCAGCATCTTTTATTAAGACTGATGAAACGAGTTTTAGAAAGAAATTTTGTTTTTGACTCGCAAAGTTAAACTTCAATATTAACTCATCATATTAATAAGTTTATGCACGGAAATGTACTAAACAACCTAGATTAAAATGCATACACGACATAAGGGTTTAACATTATGTGCTCTTTGTTGCATTTGCAAGTACGTTGAAAAATAATGAACTAACCTTGTCTATTTGTCTTGTCAACATTAATTGCAGCTGTTTAATTAATGGCATGTGCTTATTTTAAATGTGCTTTTGTCTATGTCGTGTCTTATATGTGGCAGAGGCTCGTGGAGAATCCTGGAGGCCTATAAGAAGAAGGTTTTTATAAATGCTGCATTCATGTGCTTAAAGCTAGATAACATAAACTAATGGGTTAAAATTTAGCAAGGTGGAGGGTAACAGAATAATCTTCATTACTCGAATTAATTAATGTTTTGTGTTTCTTTGCATACTAGCTTTCGAGAAAGAGGCCTGAGGCCTAGCTTTTTCAAAGGGTGTTTGGAATCCTGTCGTGATGAGCCGAGCACAGCTAAGAGTGGAAAAGTTTTGCCAATGATATTTGTCAGAAAATAAATAAATGGAACTGTGCAAGATGTGCTCTGTGTTGAATAACTTCAAGGGCAGGAAACAGCAGAACAACCAAGCTGAGGAAGCAGCCAACTGTTATTTAATAAGATGTTGCAAAATTCTCGGAAGCTAATGTCGCCTGTGGACAAAGGACAAAGACGTTTTAGAAAGGCACAACTTTGGATTGAAAAGGTTATGATCTCATACAGACTGACGGCTGTCAGCCAATAGAAATGCTGAATGACGGAGAAAAAGTATTCTTTTAGTCTGAATTAATTAGTTTTAGCTAGAAAAAAGGTATAAAACCTGACCCCTTGGGAGGAGCTTTCTGGCTCGTTCCTGAATCCTGAAGGGCGTGAAGTGCTGTCGGACTTTTGACTCACGTAAGGATAACAGAACTAATGACTTTTCCTTTTAGGTTTAATTGAGTTTAGTCAGGGAAGTAGATTTTAGGGAATGAGATCTTTTCAACATTAATTCTCTGCAAGCTGATCTGTCTTAAAATGTCAGTCTAACGTGCCTTTTACCTTTATTAAATGATGCTTTCAACTTGCTAATAAAAAGATTTCTAATTCTAAGAATGCTCTTTATTTGAAAATAAAATTAATAAAATAGATTTTGAAATGACAAGCTGGTCTTGTTTATTCTTAGTCTAGTTATCATTAGTTGATCCATTTACCTAGGTGACTTAATTTAATGTTTCCGTTATATATTCATAATTATGATGATGATAAACTGCAGTTGTATATAAAATGTAAATAGTTTGTGAATAGTTCCGATTAATTAAGTCACATGATTTAGTTGCCCAATATTTGTCTCGGTTACTTATGGTCCTTGTGAAGAGTTTACGATTAATGGTGAGTATCTTGGTGTTGGATTGTGTTGTTGAGACAGATTTTCCATAGGGGCGCTGGATCAAGACTCAATAGCATGAGCACACGGGCAGGTGGGTATCGCAGGGCACACCGCATGGGAGGTAGGCAGGTGCTGAATACTGCCCATGTCACAGCCCAGCAAGCCCCATACAGCTGCAGGCCAGCCCATCCACTGATGCAGCGCAACTCAATCCCCCACCACCTCCTTGCTCACTGCGTCCTCTCTGCAGGCAGTGGGTCGGATTCTGGGTGGTCTCGTCTCTGGTCCAGCCGCACTCAACCCTGCAGGCCACTAAGCCACACAATCAGCCATGGCACCACGCCTATGCGGCAAGGTCCTTCTGTTGGGTTTCAGCTAGGTCCTGTCTGCCATCCACAATCCACTCAAAGTGTATAAAACCCTAAAAGACTGCAGATGTACAAAAACTGACTTACTTACCTTATCTGTAGGAAATGTCGCAGTGGGATATCTAGGCATATCACAATGAGAAGAAAAGTCACGTAAAAAGTAATCTGCAAAGTAACTTGAAAAGCAATCTGAAAACTAACTGAAAAGTAATTCCAATTGTTTAACAAACAAATGACTTACTTGTAACCAATCCAATTGCATTCAACTGCATTCAAATGGTATTTAACTGCATTATTCTTGCAAAGTATCATTTAATTTACCTGCACCAGGGCTGGTTGGTTCTAGAAATAAAATATAACTAAATAATATTTTTATACAAAAAAATTGGTCTAAGTACAGTCTTTGAGTGTGTGATATCATTTCTTGCCTGAGTGTGTACAATAAATGCTTAACACTACCCTCTGATAAAGCCTTACTGCTCGCACACACTGCCACAAATAGAGAGTAAGGTATTTTCTACTCTTACCTCTGCCTACCTTTGGGGATCCAATGGACTCTGTGCATACTATACCTCACTTTGGTATAGTCTATACAGAGCCAGCTTCCTACACAGGATCACAGGATTTTAAGCCGGCGTTCAGAATCAAGCAGGATAACCAGGGGCGTAGCCAGAGCTTGTGGCGCCCGGGGCTATCCCTCAGATTGCCGCCCCTGGGGGGGTGCTGGGGAAAAGGCCGGTGAGCACTTGAAAGATGTCCGAGAGACACATAGTATTGCTGCTAATAGTTACCTCGATCATGCAAGTTACAAGCACATACATGAGGGATTTTAATTTTTGCCCCGTAGAAAGTGTGACTTCTAGATGATGAAATGTCACTCATAATTACAACGAAATTCTGAAAGTGCCACACACAGCAATCTGAAAGCTTGGCAGCTATCATGGATGGGCCACAGACTCAGCCACTCACCCCTGTGAATCTGCTGCTGCTCTCCTCTTACCTCTCTCGCTCCAAGCAGGGTCTATGGCAGGCAGGGTTGGTTCCAAGAGATGCAACTTCATAGTCACTGGTGCTGAACAATACTAGTGCATTCTTTGCAAGGTTCTTCAGAAAATCATGCAAATAGTTCAATAATATAGCCAGACTCTTCTCATCCAGAGTTGTGTAGGCAAGCATTTCACCAGTACAGACAAACAGTCTTAAAAGGTGAGGCGCTCCATAGACGCGTGACATCTGTGCATCTGGATGATCAGCCAGAATTACAATACTGTGGCCTCTCAAACTTGTACAGCAGCTGTGTGCCGAGCATCACGTTAAAGTATTCCTTAATTCCAGCAACCACTTCCTTCACTGCATACTCCTTGTTATCTGTGTTGCCTTGCAATTTCTTGTAATTTGCATAATCCTCCAAAATGGCATCAACACTTTTTTTAGCAGGGAGATAGAAGAGCTACTTTTGCCTAGTTATCAAGCCCCAGTCATCAACCAGCCACGGTTTGAGCTCCTCTGGAGTCTTTACTTTAACTTCAACTCTGTCGATAAACGTTTCCTCATTTTCCACGCTGGGGTCTACACGAGCTCTCTTCTTACGTGGTGGTTGAGGTGCTTCACTCGTACTACTGCCTTCTCCAGCCCCTGGAGTTTTCTGCTTATTTTTCTTCGTTTTTACTTCCACATGTTTCTGCTGCGGACCCCCAGCCTTCTTTGGTGCTGCACCTCTCATTTTCCCCTCTGCATACTGCTCCTGATTAGCCTTCTGATGTTCCTTCTGCTTCTGCAGGTTGGTTTCCACGTAGTTGAGTACTCTGCTCTCTGGCACCCACTCATCCCAGTTCTTATTCCAACCGCTGTAATGTATAATGTATTTCACTTGACTTGTTTCGCCTTTATGGAAACCTTCACTCGCTTGGCTTCATAAAGGAGAGGTCAGTGGAAACACAAAACAGGCTCCCTTCTCAACTCAAGCAGTGATAAATCTAAAGTCTCCTTACTAAAAAACCTTGCAACTGTTCTTCAAAAGCAGGCGGTGTGCTTTTTTATTTACCTTCGGTAAATTTGGGCCTGGGCTTCTGCTTCTGCGCCATTTATACTACCTGATGAGTGACATTTCAACGACTATGAGTGACACTCGCCAGCAAGTTTACCTAGACTGAATAAATGATACAAATAACCAAGTGTTAACTGTATTCAATCCTGGTGTGGAGCGTATTTACAACCTGTCTGTGCATTAGCTTGTACTGTGCACAGCATGAAAATAGCCTAGCGTTTAGAGTTTGAGTCTCTGCCTCGAGCATGCACTCAGCAATGCTACAAAGTGTGCTGATGTCCTATTCATCAGTGGCTATCCTTCAATATGTGAATGACCCATCATGACTATGTGAATGTATCCACATCACATGATTGTCAAATTATTGTCAACTTATTGTCTTACCATCATCCAGGTATGCATGTCAGTTGCCTGCTGATGAAACCCTGGACATCTTCAGAGGCAGTAGATTGGGCTCCCATAACTAACTAGTTCTGGCCTTGCGCTTTTGGGTTTTCCATTGCAGGCAGCGACTTTGGAGTGCAGGGCTGGCTGTAGGCAGGCAGGCTCAGGCTGCAAGCCAACGTTGGACGGGGCACATCGGTTTGCCAGTCCGAGAGATGAGGTGTGGACTCCGATGGGGCAGGGTTAGAGATGGGAATGGCGTTCTTCACCCCATCATTGCCTGAGCAGCCATGGATGGACTTGGGATGGGACACTCCTACCTTGGTCAAACCACAAAAGGTTTGTGAAGTAGCTCCTCTGTGCTCTGGGGAGCCGAGCCTGACAAATCCCCAATGGATTTAAAAATTTCAAAAACCTCCGCATAGAGCTGGAAGCTCACTCGGAGCAGGGCTGGCAAAAATGTCCAAGCCACCCCTGCTCCTTCCCTTCTTTTGCTCTCTATCTTTTCATCCATCGATTCTCTGTCTCTTCCCTCTCTCTTCTGCTTCTGATCGCTTATGTCTCTCTCTAGCCACACCATTCTCCCTCCCTCGCACTTTGATCTGTTTTCTCTCTCCCTCTTTTCCTCTGTCTCCTAAAAGCCCCCAACGGCCCCCACAATGCTAAGGATGCCTGGCCTTCACCCTGGGGGTGCCCAGGAGTGGACGCCTCACAGGGAAAGCCAGGATGGGTTCCACAGCGGTATTCGTACAAGCGCCTTGAGACCCTTGCGGGTGAGTAGTGCGCTATACAAGTATCAATTTAAAGCCTGGCCTGCCATAGACGTTCCCTTTATGTGTGTGGCGTGATTGTAATCGTCCTTTAAGAGTCAGGTTTAGTAACAAACCGCATTTACTAGGCAGTCCTGCTAAGCTAGGGTAAGTCAGAGCGAAAGTTGAAAAAAATTCGATCAACTTTCATACAGTTTAAAAAGTTATTTTGACATTCAAGAAAAATTAAAAAGTTGAATGTTGAAATGGTACTTAACAGAGCAGTATATAACTGTGCACATCTATTTAAAAAAAACACACACACACCCTCGTAGATTTTACCCCATTATTCACCTCTCCATGCGTGGTGGCGTGTTTCATTTCCATTTCTCTGGTCATACAAAACGTGGCTCGAGCTTCTGTGAAAAATATAATCCTCAGAGCCATCATGACGTTTTGGTGGAAAAATCGGACAGTTCAAGTGCGATTTATATTTTTTATAGAATAGATAGCTTTCTTCCGCCACGCCTTGAAAAAATTCAAACACACCTTCTGATCTCCAGGGACTAATGGCACAACAAACAAATCATTAAACGCGCCGCGCTTTGTTCTTGGAGGAGGTCGGAATAGGGTGACCAACCGTCCGTAAATTTCACAGACAGTCCGTAATTTCAGCCGTCTGTCCGTTGTCCGTGAAGGAATCTTTAACGGACGCCATTTGTCCGTCATTTTAACAGGGCACCGGTTGCTCCACCCTAAAGCCGGCACAGCTTGCACCCACCTCTTTTCTTCACTCCGATGCTGCACCAAAGCTCCTCAGATGCCCCGCAGCATTGAAGAGGCACAGCGGGATGGCTACCCTCACACCTCAGCCCTTGATGACCTGTTAAGAGGTGCTTCGAAGGTGACTGAGAGGGAGGGGCTGCCGGTTCAGGAGCAGCGACATCCATTCACATGCAAACAGCCCTGAATGTGTCATGTCTCTGCTATTTAGAGGGGGGCTCACACATTCCATTTCTACCCAGGGCCCCAAACATCCGAGACTCGGCCAGATTACACCTCTGATTACACCGAGGCAGCACGTGGTTCTCTTCACAGAGCGTAATTACTGTCACTAAATTGTAAGCAAACCTCGGTTCTTCAAACATGCAGTCTATAATGTAAGAAAATAAAGAAATGGCACAATCGCACCCACACGGATTAACAGAGTATGGAGGCCAATCAGTTCAATCAGTTCTCTTAGAGTATCTCCTGTAAGTACTGTACATCACAGTGGGGGATGGCATTTTGGACAGAGAGCCTGTCTTCTCGTTGTCTTGTGCAGGAGAGGAGCCCACGATGATACTAGAATACTGCATGCCCACCCCTGTGTTCCCTCTCCTGTGATGGCTCCTGCCCCCCCTCAGTGATGGCACCTGTCCCCCCATGTGGTGGCTCCAGTCCACCCCTCTCCTGTGATGGCTCCTGCCCCCCCCTCAGTGATGGCACCTGTCCCCCCATGTGGTGGCTCCAGTCCACCCCACGCCTGGGATGGCTCCTGTCCCCCCATGTTGTGGCTCCAGTCCACCCACACCTGTGGTGGCTCTTGTCCCCCCCTGTGGTGGATCCTGTCTCCTCCCTGGGTGGCTTCCGTCCCAGTCCTGGAACGGTCCCTGCAGCGAGGGTGAAGTTCTTGATGGGCCTCTTCTCAAAAGGGCTCAGCTCAAAATTAATATGGAAAGGTCGGCGAGTAAGTAAGTGAAGAGATGGGTGAATGGCTGGATGAATTAGTGAAAGGGTGAATGGATGAATGAAAGAATGAATAAATGGCTAATGAGAGA
The DNA here is from genome assembly GCF_964263255.1 of Lissotriton vulgaris. Classification (NCBI taxonomy): domain Eukaryota; kingdom Metazoa; phylum Chordata; class Amphibia; order Caudata; family Salamandridae; genus Lissotriton; species Lissotriton vulgaris. The sequence goes on from NW_028253056.1 coordinate 54,112, forward strand.
GGATGGATGGATTGATGAGTGAGGGGAAGGATGGAGAGAAAATGTAAATAGCTGGATGTATGGGTGGAAGGGTAGCTGGATGATGGATGAGGGGAAAGATGGATGAGGGGAAGGATGATGGATGAGGAGAAGGATGTATGGATGGATGGATGGAGGGGAAGGATGGATGGATGGAGGGGTGGATGGAGGGGAAGGATGGATGGATCAGGAGATGGATGGATGGATGGATGAGGGGAAGGATAAATGGATGGGATGGATGGATGGGTGCGGGGAAGGATGGATGGATGGAAGGAAGGATGGATGAGGGGAAGGATGGATGAGGGGAAGGATGGATGAATGAGGGTAAGGATGGATGGATGAGGGGATGGATTGATGAGGGGAAGGATGGATGGGTGAGGGGATGGATGGATGAGGGGATGGGTGAGGGGATGGATGGATGGATGAGGGGATGGATGGATGGATAGATGAGGGGATGGATGGATGAGGGGATGGATAGAGGGGAAGGATGGATGGATGGGTGGGTGAAAGGATGGATGGATGATGAGGGGAAGGATGGATGATGAGGGGAAGGATGGATGGATGGATGATGAGGGGATGGATGGATGGATGATGAGGGGGTGGGTGAAAGGATGGATGATGAGGGGAAGGGTGGATGGATGGATGATGAGGGGAAGGGTGGACGGATGGATGATGAGGGGGTGCGTGAAAGGATGGATGGATGATGAGGGGAAGACTGGATGGATGATGAGGGGAAGAATGGATGGATGATGAGGGGAAGGATGGATGGATGATGAGTGGGTGGGTAGAAGGATGGATGGATGATGAGGGAAAAGGATGGATGGATGGATGGATGGATGGATGGATGATGGGTGGGTGAAAGGATGGATGGAGAGTCGGTGAGTGAAAGGATGGATGGATGGATGATGAGTGGGTGGGTGAAAGGATGGATGGATGGATGGATGGATGGATGGATGAGTGGGTGGGTGAAAGGATGGATGAATTAGTGGGTGGGTGAAAGGATGGATCAGTGGATTGGATGGTGGGTGGGTGAAAGGATGGATGAGTGGGTGGGTAGATAGTGGGTGGGTGGATGTTTGGGTGGATGATGGGTGGGTAGGTGGATGAGTGAAATGATGAATGGATTGATGGATTGATAAGTGCAAGGGTGAATGAATGGACGTATGAGTGAAAGGGTGGATGTAAGGATGGATGAGTGAGTGAAAGGGAGGGTAGATGGACAAAAGGATGAATAGATGTGTGAAGGAGTGAAATGATAGATGGATGAGTGATAGGATCAATGGATGGATTCATGAGTGGATGAGTAGATGGATGGATGGATCGATGGATGGATGGATGGATGGATGGATGGATGGGTGGGTGGATGGATGGATGGAAGGAAGGATGGCTAAGTGAAAGGGTCGATGGAGAGAGAAAGGGAGGATGGATGGATGACTAAAATAGTGGATGGGTGGAAGGATGAGTAAGTGAAAGGATGGCTGGATTGGTGAAAGGGGAAATGGCTGAATGGACGAGTGAATGGATGGATGGGATAAAGAGTGGATGGATAAGTGTACAGATGGATAGGGTGAAATGGTGGATGGATGGATGGATGGATAATGGAGATGAGTGAAAGGATGGATGAAGGGATGGATGAGTGAAATGATAGATGGAAGGATACATGATGGATAGGTTTGCAAAAGGTTGAATATGTTTGGAAATGGCTGGGCTTACTTATATACTATTGCGGGACCTCTTATGTGTCTGTAAAACGTATCTATTGTCCTGAAGATTTGTCCTGAATTTTGACCTCCTGTCCTGAATTTGTGTCCTGAATTTTGACCCTTTGTCCTGAATTTTTACACTCACTGTCCTGAATTTGCACCAATGCCAGTTGGTCACCCTAGGTCGGAATGCAAACCAAACCCGGGAGAACAGATAATTTGGAACTGTTTATTGCCAGCAAGTTACGCCCTGCGGCCCCTCTCGAACTCCGGACCAGGGCTGGGCACACACTTACTTGAAAATAAATTTCATCTGCGACCTGATTTTCACGCGATGCCTTCCACCAGCACTCCTCTCCCTGTTTTGTCCGGCCTCCAACATCAGGCTCATTCGGCTGCCCAGATCACCTCAGCTGCACAGTTCCGGGTGCTCTGGCGACGCGAGTGAACCACTCTGGCGCCGCAGTCTGCCCAGCCAGGTGTTTAAGTGACCCTGCCGCCACCCAGGCCATGGTGAGACAGGCTGGGTCGAGCGCGCGTGATGCAGCGGGCCGCGGGATTTATAATTACCGCGCCAGCTGTTACCTCGCCGCCAAGATCAGCCCCCTGGAGCCATTCTGAGTTCAGCAGGCTCCTTCCCATGGACTCACGAAAGTGAAAGCAGGCCGGCGAATCAATACAGTTGAGATTGTAAAGTTGGCAACTCCGAGCCCAGCCCCCAAAGAAGTCTCCCGTGCAGCGGCGCCTCAAAAAGGGTGCCGCCTGGGGCGGACAGCCCCCCCCCCACCCAGCCACACCGGTGAGGATAACCCAGGTTGGCAGCTCTTTCCATAATATCAAATCTTTCATTATAGTCATCTGCAACATGTACAAAAAACATTAACTAAGACAATAGATTTTGCATTGTCAAAACCTATTGGATTTGCCAATGCTTTTTTTATTATTACATATAATAAGATCTTGAAACACATAACGTCAGGATGTGCACTGCATGAAAACTTCTCCAACATCTGATTTTACTAGAATATTGTCCATGTGGAATAACAACCCAGGCCATCCGAAGGGTGCACATAACTGACTTGCCTCTTAGTTCACTATTGGCATTGTCAGGGTGAGTGGACTCATGAACATTTAAAAACTCATGTTTGAATACTATTCCTTAAAAAAAAATACTTGCACTGATTTAGTCTGATGTACCACTATCAATAAAATAGAACAGTCATGCAGGTGAATAAACATTTTTGGAATTTCTGAAGAGACTTTTTCATATTTCATATTTTACATGTTTGTTGCAGAATGTATTTAAAAAGAAGGCGGCCCTTTTAAGACAAAAAGTAGCTCAGGGTTTGCGCCTATTGGGGGCGGAAGTAATTGCTCTTCAGGAAACGCATGTGGAAAGCTCCCAGAAGCACCTGCTGCACTCTTTGGGATTCAGGGTTATTAGAGGAACAACACAGGGTTCCAAGACAAGAGGGGTAGGGGTTCTCGCACAAAACAGACATCCACTGAATTCAAACAAAGTGAAGTCTGACTCCCTAGTTAGGTGGATCATTGAGGAATGCCATCTTCCTCCCAATTCGGTTTTTACGCTATGTTCTTCTATATATGGAAGTAACTCTGATGATCCTGAGGTCATTAACTGGATCACAGGAGAGCTAGCTCACTGGCCACTTCTAATTACTATCTGTGGGGATTTAAACATCAACTTACCCAGCAACTGGAAGGTAAATGACCATTGGCCATATATATGTAGGAAACCTAAAGTACATCAGGCCTTACTCAACCTAATGCAAGCTCATGGGTTCAGCGACGTGTGGGCTACCTTGAAACCTTCTCAGCCGGGTTATACATACTTTTCAGCTCCGCACCTCTCCCTTGCGAGACTTGATTATTTTTTGGTCTCTTCCTCCAACCTCCAAGATTGTTCTTAACCCGTTTAGCGCGTCGAACATTCCGCCCCAGTACGGACGTTCGATCGCGCTAACGGGATTCGGACGTCCAACGGTCGTGCGCAGCACCAGCGAGGTAGTGCATGCGACGACCGTTGGACGTTCGAAGCACGGAAGGGGTTAAGAGATCTCCCCACGATTCATGTCAGACCACAATCCTATCATTCTAACTATTAGTGGGCTGGGTAGTAGGTGGGAAACCTCAAACTGGAGTTTTGAAAAAGCTTTGCTCTATGACGAGGGATATAGAACTCATATGCAGGAATGGATCAGAAAGTTTTTAGAGTTCAACACAGGGTCCGCAACAGTGAAAATGGTATGGGACACATTGAAGGTGGGCATTCAAGGGGAGACTTTGGGGTACTCCATGAAGAAGAACAGAAAAGAGCAACTCTTGAAGCTTCAAGACAAGATGAAAATGGCAGAGGAGAGGTTAACCGTAGCAGTTCAATTGGGAGTCGATACTGAAACTGCTCAACTGGAAGTAATAGCCAGTAAGGCTCTAATAGGGAAACTGCTGCCAAATGGTCTTCTGCCAGTGAGAAGATATATGAATGTGGGGATCGTATTGGTCATCAATTGGCCCTCAGAATTAGACAGCAGATGTCTGCTAGCGAAATCCTAGCTATACAACTTAATTTAGGGGAGGTTACGAAAGATCCAATCAAAATCCGAAGGGCATTCTGTGAATTCTACCAGAATCTCTACTCTGAAGATAATGTTGGGCCAGTAAATGTCAGAGATGAAGAAAGTTTGGCATATCTCGATCAGATCACTCTAACAGAACTCAGTACAGAGGATCACGATCAATTAGAGAACCCTCCCACATGGGATGAGATAGTCAAAGCCCTAGCAAGTTTACCTGATGGGAAAGCGACCAGTAATGATTGCATTCCGGTTGAGTTCTACAAAATATTTGCCCCGCTGTTAAAAACCTTTTTTACATCACTCGTAATGTCTATTTTTAACGGGGCATCTCCACCCGCTTCCTGGTCTAACGCCAGAATTGTAATATTCCCTAAGAAGGACAAGTCACCACTTGAAATGGGATCCTATAGACCTATTACTCTAATAAATTGTGATCCAAAAATGTATGCTAACATTTTTGCAATGAGATTGTCCCTAAGAATAGAGCCCTTGGTCTCGCAGTGGCAACATGGGTTCATTCCTAAAAAAAGCACAACGTAACACATCCACAGGGCTATCACCTTTTTGGACGCAGCTCAAGAATCAGGGGACCCGATGGTGTTAATTCTGCTTGACGCTGAAAAAGCGTTTGACCGGGTCTCCTGGTCATTCCTATAGGTTGTTATGAGAAAGATGGGCTTTGGTCCTAAGGCAATTTGAGCCATACAGGCCCTCTATCACAATCCTACTGCTATTATTTTTATCAGTGGGAAAGCGACGGATCAGATCATAATCTCAAGGGGGACTCGTCAAGGCTGCCCATGCTCACCTCTACTTTTCACTCTGTATAAAGATCCCCTTATAAAAGCAATAGAAAACAATCAACATATTTGTGCAGTGAGCAGATTCGGGCTAGATATTAAAATCTTGGCCTATGCTGTTGACCTGACAGTGATGACCCCCGACCCTCTAAATGCAGTTAGAGCGTTAGAACAAGAGGCATAAAAGTTTGGGAAAATCACGGGTTATGCCCTCAATCAAGGCAAGACCCAGATTATCATAAACAGCTAAATTAATTGGATAGACAGCTGGGTGGTCCAGAAAGCAAAATATCTGGGGTCAATCTAACAGCAAGCATCGAGCACATAGTAGAAGAAAACTTAATTCCGCTGGCGACGGAAACCGAACGGGCGCTCAAACGGATAAATAATTTACATCTAACCATTGTGGGGCGATGTAATGTCATTAAAATGACCTATTTCCTCAAACTATTATACTTTTTAGGGCTATTCCCCCAGAGATTAGCAGAGCAATGTTCCAGAGATTCGAGCAGATTTTTTCCCAATTCATCTGGGCATACTCCAGACCTAGACGAGCTTTCAAGCAACTTTCTTTTCCTCGTGAAAGAGGAGGCAGGGTGCTCCCAAACTTAAGATTTTATTACTGGGCTTCAGTCCTACAGTATCGTGGGGAGTTATTTCAGGATCAACCATACACTTTAACCGTAGGTCTCCCATCTCCCTTCCAACTATTGCTGGGGGAGGAAACTTGGGGGTGTCTCTGGCGACAACTCTCATTCGGATATTACAAACGGGTAAGATTCAAGACCTTGATTAATATTTTCAAGGTCTTTTTTAATGTCGGTAAGATCTTGGGACTAGGCAGACTGAACTACTTTTCCCCCATCAAAAACAATTCTAATCTGCCAAAGATTTTTGCGGCCTCTTATCTTCAGGAATGGTATAGAACGGGGACATTAAAAATGGGTGATCTAATAACAATTGAAGGTATCAAAACATTTTCGACACACAGAGCTGAATATCATCTGAGGGAACAAGAGACCTTCAAATATATCGCTGTTCGAGATTTTTTGATCTGAAAGACTGGTGGGCCTGTGGAATTTTCAAAGGTGGATCTTATTGACCAATTTAAAAATCCCACCACACCTAGGATTGGATACATTTATGCCACATTAATTAGCTTATTGCCCAATGACATTCCTATTATAGCTAACAAATGGCAGACTAAATTGAACATGTCTTGCAACATCTTTTATCAGGCTGCGCAATATTCCAAGAGCGACTTATTGTCTGCTAAATTGCAAGCGCAATTTTATAAGACCGCATTTTTCTTGTATATTACACCCAGTAGAGTTGCCAAATGGGGGACGGGGACTGGAACACTCTGTCCTAGATGTCAAGAGTTTAGTACAGACTCAATACACATGTTTGCAACATGTCCCCAATTGGCACCTCTACTTGGACAGGTGCAGGACTTCTTTATTAAAGTCCTTGCTCAAGATATCCAGCTGACCCCTATGACTGTTCTGCTGGGAATGCAAGATGAAATCAACAGAAGGAATGGAGGAGCACTCATATTTGTGGCTATGACTATACTATGTATCTGTATAGCCTCATCTTGGAAGGATTTGAATCCCCCATTATTTTCTCATTGGTTGGCCCGATTGATATCGACCTGTCATATGGAAAAGGCCATATTCTCTAAGAAGGGAATCCAGGGGAAAAAGAAGGGCCTCGAAATCTGGGAACCCTTAACCACATGGCTTGGACAGACATAAAGGGTGGGACTCCTAAACAGTAGGAACTGGCCTACGTTTTTTAATCCTTTTTAATACTTAGTGATTCCTGGCGCACTGAATCAGACCTATTGATTTTTTGGATTTTTTGAGCTATTTAAAGATATCAGGGGATAGGAAAGTCTGTTGTTATTAGACCATTGGGAAATGCTCAATAGGATCATTGTTCTGGTAGTAGCTCTAGGCCGGGTATTACTCAAATATATTAATAAGGAATTTGACAGTGTGTCTACAAACTTTTCGAATTGGTACAATGTAGTTCTCATCTGTTTATCCTTTTATCACTGTTGATTTAGGTAATAATTGGAAAGTTTCCGTACCAACCTGAACTTTTCATCATCATAAATGATTTCTGCTGTTGTTGCACCGTGGGGGGGGGGGGGAGGGCTTGAGAGGGGGAGGTGCTCCAACTCTGCCGTTTTCTACTCTGTATTAGCTCTTGTACTTTCAATAAATAAAATAAAAATAAATAAATACAAATTTTAAAAAAGAAGGCGGCCCAAAAGTTAACTGCGCAGGACACCCTAGCTTCTTGCTTTATTTCACGGCGAATAACTTGTAAATAAAAGCTTGCCGGTTAACAGGGGGCGCATGCAAAGCCAGGAGTGTGCTTGCAGCCCCCAGACTATAGGTCTACACTTCTACAGGGATGTTATAGTATAGATTATACAGCAGTACTGGCTTAAGTGCAGCATAGCTGGAAGTAATTTTAAAAAATGCTGTAACGCAATCAACGTTGGATGTGTCATAATGCTTCTTTTCTTTACTTTCAGACACTTGCAACATGGCTAAAAAACATTGCAAAACAAAAGATCTCGAACAGGCAAGACCTGTTGGTGTTGCCATTGCTTGATGGCTTCAGTAACCGAGGGTATTTCAGATGGTACGGTCGTGTCTGGCAATCTGACGCTAGAGGGAGCAATTGACAAGAAAAGAAGGTAGTTGCTGTAAAACAGGCTGTACAAGAAATCTATGCACCGTGAGCTCCGGAAAAAGGATTACAACATTGAAATTGTAAATGCTGACTTCGGAGTCAAAAATACCGACTTCTTAAATACGGTGTCACCCCTGACTACGAGACATAAAAATAGACCCAGGCTACTGAAAACAAAAGCGGTTTGCATTTGTAAATCACAACGCGCTGTTTTGGCGCGGGAAACTGGGAGGAGGGGGAGGGGGTGGGTGAAGAGCATTGACGGACGTTAGTGCCTATTGTATCAACTGAAAGAACATGTGGGCAGAAACAAAACAAGCATTGGCACGGCCAAAAGGTCTGATGTTTGCAAGCCGGGAATAGTTATTTTATTGTCTTGTTTTTTTATTCTAAGCTTGTGCCAAAAAAGAGGGTGCTTCCCATAGAGGTGAAGTGGCGTTGCGGCGAGAGCTGCCGACGTTGAAACTGGGGAACCAGTATCGATGTCGGATCATCTTATTTTTTTTTTTATTTATGCGTTTTTATATAGCGCGGACTTTACCCGAAGGTGTCAGAGCGCTTCACAATAGGAACAGAACTGATACATGAGAAGAATTATAAGTGAACAAATTACAAAAGCAAACGTTACATTACATGAGATAAAAGTGACAATCGTGAGCAAACAAAATACAAGAGGTAGCAAACGGTGCATTACAGGAGCCATCCCTCTCCCAGGCGAAGAGCCTACTCCATAACTATCACCAGTGTTGTTTATACACGATTATAGAAGTATTTCAGCACAACCAACCTACCTACTCAATCAAGATACAGCCAACTCCCTAACCCTAATGACCTGTCCTCGTGGCACCGGTCTTGTCATTTCTCAATGTATTTTCATTGATTTCTTTCCGTGCTGATGACGGAACCGCTCCGTCATCAGCCGCGGTGGTGCTGTGCTGATGACGGAGCAGTTCGTCATGGCCCGCTCGCCGCGCCATTGAGCGGGTAGGGCCATGACGGAACCGCTCCGTCATGAGCACAGCTCAACCACAGCTAGTGATGGAGCGGTTCCGTCGCCAGCATTTGCGCGCCGCGCGCCCCCCCCCACCCCCTTAGCGCTACGGCGGAATAGCCGCTGCAGCGAAGGTGTTAACATATTATCAAGTCAAGAAAAGTCAGGGGCATTTGTATAGCGCACACATCACTACAAAAGTCTCTTGGCGCTTGCAAACGGCCCTGAGAAAGATGCTGGCTTAGTTATCGAATAGCCATGTCTTCAAATTCTTGCGGAAGCAGCTATGGTTGGGGGTAGAACGTAGATATAAGGGCATTTTATTCCACGATGCCGGTGCAAGGAAGGAGAAGGATCGACCGCCTTTTCTAGCGGCGTGGATTCTGAGAGGAGTGAGCAGTGCATCATTGATGGGTCTAAGCATTCTACGTGGCTGGTACCAACATAGTTTTTGTGACCAGTATTTTGGGCCGTTTCCATACATATGCTATGTGCCAAGCAAAGGAATTTGAAAATAATTAGTTTTTTCATTGGAAGCCAGTGTAGAGCTCTTAAGCAGGGAGCAGAGGAAGATCTCTGCAGAAGATCTAGGACTAACCTAGCAGCAGTGTTCTGCAAGACTTGAAGCCTGTTTAGAAGGTTTTCATTTATTGAGAGCAGTAGGGCATTACCGTAATCCATTCTGTTTATGATTAATCCCTGGATTAATGGTTTCCGCGCCTCAGTAGGGATCCATTTAAAAACCTTACGCAAACTGCGCATTACACTGAAACAGGTGCCGATGACATGATTTATTTGGCTTTTCATGGACAGTTGATTGTCCATGTAAAAACCGAGGTTGCACCAGATAATAATGAAAGTCAAATACTTCCAATAATTGTAATGAATAATACAAGATAGCTTGTAGACAGGTAGGTGAGAGTCCTAAAATGATTAGATTTCTCTCTTTTTTTTTTAAAATTTGTTGGGACACATAAATAAATTTAAATCAATAAAATAGACATTGGAATAAAAACGTATACATTTTGTAATAGCATTACTTTCATGTATACATGATATTTTCAATTCATTATTACTTTTTAAAGGTGATTATTATTCCAGAAGGAATAAACATTAGGGTAAAGAACCTGTACAATAATAGCAGCATTATTTTCATGCACAAAATTTCACTTCGCTATTATTTCAGAAGCCCCCGACCTCCGCCTTCCACCGATAATTGAAGCCCATATTATTTTCCCTAGCTTTTGGGCCTTTGGGCCTTTTCTTTCATAAATTCCTTTCTCCAGATTGAAAGTGGAGAGGAGCCAGCCATTACGATAAAGATGGATCCAACGGGCCTAGCCAAGCTCTGGCGATACAAATCTTAACCACTGCCATTGCCAAAAACATAACATACAGTTAGGCACCATCAGATCCTGTGCTACTAACCCCCAGTAATATTACTTCTGGGGTTAAAACCACATTATCCTTCAGGGTTAACTCTAAGAACTGCTCTATACCTTTTTTAAGAACATCCAGTCGCAGACAGGTCTAAAACATGTGCACCACATCTGCCCTGGCGGCCTGGCAACAGGGACAAGAGATACCCACAGACCCACCCCACTTTGCTATTTTATCTGGTGTATAATACAAGTCTTAAATTGTTTTTAAGTGCTGTGCTTGTAACTTTGCTGAACAGAGTATATTATGTCCCTTGTCTGTGGAATCAAGAAAACCGGATCCTTTTATCTCAAGCCTTGGGTCCAATTTTTGGGCCTGCCTCTCTAAGCCATCTGGCTACATGGCGATCAGCTAACTATAAATTATAATAATGGTGCATCCAGCTTCATCCCTCAAACCATCGATCATGGCGTTTTTAGGTAGCCTGTTTGGGTTCCCTGTTTTCTTCCCCAAATAGCTACGTACCTGTAAATATAAAAAAAAAATCTTTCCTATCTACCCCACATCGGTCCTGTAGCTCTGAAAATCACCTAAACCCAGCTACATTGACTAAGTCCCCCACCGCAACGACCCTTAAGTCTTTCCATTGTTCATTATACAATCATGAAAAACTATTGGTAATGCTGAATTGATATATAGGGGGTATAATAATGTATTCTCCCAATCTCCGTCTTACTTTTTATCGTCTCCCACCACTGGCCTGCTGCCAGTAGGGTCTTTAATCTCACCTTCTTATAGTAACTAGGTTTGATAAACTTTAAGTGCAGGTTTTTAGCGTCCTTCTCCACCAATAACTCGTAAATATCTGGTACCGTCCCCTGATTCCAGTGGTCAAAGCGGTTTCTAGTACCACACTAATGCACACATGTAGTGTAGTGCTGATGCTAAATAATATAATCTGAAGTCTGGGACCGATAATCCTGCTCTCTACCCAGGGAGAGACATAAACTTCATGGACCGTCTTGTTTTACCATATGCCCATATACATCTATTTACCAACCTGTCCAACTTTTTAAACCATACTGTCTCGAATATCAAAGGTATTGCTCTAAAAAGGAATAACATTTTGGCAAAAAAATAATTTTCACCACATTACAGCGGCCTATTAATGATAGGTGAAGATTATTAAGCTGGGCAAAGTCCTGTGATCCCTTCTGGATAACCGGGGCAAGATCCAACTCCATAAATTCCCCTATATTGGATGAAATACTTACTCCTAAATACATTTCTGACTGCGCGACCGGAGGGTCGTTCAGCCTAAGATATTCATTAACTACAATTTGGGTTTTATGCTGATTAAGTGAATACCCTGATATTTCCCTAAAGGCCAATGTTTCTTTCATTATTCCAGCTAATGCTGACTCCGGCATTGGTGTGGTAACTGCTAAATAATCTGCGTAGCCCAGGATCTTGGTGTCCATCCCATAACGGTTTATAGATTTTATCCTGGGATTAGCATCGATTCTGCGGATTAACGGGGTGAATATAACAGGCAAACAATAATGAAGAGCGGGGGCAGCCCTGCCTGGTCCCTCTTTTTCTCCTGAATTCCTCCGTTTGTCCTCCCGCCAGTACCAATCTGGCTATGGGAGAAGCATATAATACTCGTAGAGCTTTAATAAAAGCCAATCCAACCCCCAGTTGTTCGAGGACCGCCCTCAGAAAGTCCCAGGAGACCCGATCAAATGCTTTCTCTGCATCTAGAAGTATAAGTCCCATAGGGTCTCCTTAGACTGACTCTGTGTCGAAGAGCTTGATGACTCTTCTGACGTGAACTGTAGTACCCCTCCCAGGTATAAATCCGTGCTGTCTAGGCGAGATAACTCTTCCAATGACGAGACTCAAGTGATTTGCCAAGACCTTTGAATATATTTTAGTATCCTTGTTCATCAACGTGATTGGTCGATATGAACCTGGGTCTGTGGCTATCTTCTTCTTCAAGAATACCACTATACTGGCTTGTGCCCAGGATTTTGGGGGCGGCTCCCCCATTTGTATCTGACAAAGCATATTTGAAAAATCTTCCCCAAGAGAGTGCCAGAAAACGTTATAAAACTTGGCCTGGACCTGCAGCTTTCCCTGCTGCAAGCTCATTAAGCACTTTAAATATTTCAAAGGACGAAAAGGCAGCAAACAGAAATTCCCGATCCTCCGAGGAGAATTTCTCCAAACCGCAAGCAGCAAAATATTCCCTAATTGCATCATCACCGCTATCCTTGCTAATTTTCTCTGAGTCGTATAATTTCATGTAAAACCTACGGAATTCCACTCTGATTCCCTGAACTGTGGTACCCAGATTCAAATACTCATTCTTAGTTGATATTATCTCGTTCTGTACGTTCTTCTGTCTAGTGCAGATTGCTAATATGCACCCTGCTCGTTATCTATGCACATAGCATTCCTCCTTTTGTGTCATATATTTCTCAGTGACCTTAGCTTTGTATGTGATTGTAGGTTGCATGTGATGTCATAGAAAATGATTTCATAGTTTACCATTACTGAGAAACAATTTCATCTAAACTGTTTAATGGATATCTTCAAATTGAATGGTAATTACATTTTCCCAAGAAACCAATTTATAGAATGTCTTTTTTTTGGTCAAAATCTGCTTTTGGCTGCTTATTTTAAGTGTAAATGCAATGGCTGCAAGTCTTACTTTCAGAAACAGTTTTTTTGAAGGTATTCATTTTAGTGCTTTACTTTAGGGAACATGATTCACATTTATGTTTTTTACATTGTCAAATAATTACTTTGAATTCTTTTAATTTGCTGAACTATCACCACACATAAACACTATCCATTGCTGACCCCTCACAAACTCTAAACACCATCAATCCCTGTCCCCTAAAACCCGTCACTGGAAATAAAGTACACTCATCCGTGAAGCCTGAAAGCCCTTCTACCCCAATTATCCACCATCCCTGGACCATAAACTCACTTACTCCTCCCTCTACCCATTCCTAAAACCTAAAAACTCTGTTCTGTGTATAAACCCCACCCATTTCCTACCCCTTAAGACACCTCAGCACACCCAAACTCCACCCACCATTGAACCCTAAAAATACCTCACGCACTTAAACGCCAGCCATCTATGACCCATAAAAACGCCTCATCACCCAAAACCATTCATCCTTAAAACTCTATTTCTATGTTTTAATTCCACCCATCCCTGAATCCGTAAACACCCTCACCACCCTTAACGTAACCCCATCCCGAACCATAAAACTTTTCACCACCCCAGCCACTACCAATAATTTTACCATTAAAACCCTCACCAGCGGAGGAGCTACGTCAGCAAGCAAGATGGCTGCTTAGGCTCCCGGCTTCGCCGACCTCCGTAACCCGCCACGATGTCCTGTATATTATCCTGACTTTACGCCTAGTCTCTGTGTGCATGAACTGTTCCGCACTCCGATGGTGAAATCCGGAAACTTTTATCGGCTTGTTTGACGAATTTCCATCGAGTTGAAGTTTGCGGCCTACTCCATCGGTGAACCCGGGGCCTGGAGTACTTTCACAGCTGGGCTGTAGTGCAACAACATCGGCCAGGAGAATCGGGCTGGGTCCGGTCGACCGGAGTGGAGGCTCTAATTCAGCACGAATTTGGCAGCGATCGTTTTCATTGCTCAGCATCGACCGGGGGGTGAGTCTGCTTACTTACGACTGCGGGCGGGGGCCCCCGTCCCGCGGACCCGGTTTGCGCCTGCCGGGGTTCGGTGGTTCGGGGTCTCTGGCCTGCAGCCTTAACTGGGTTGACCGTGGCTGCGAACAAAGACTGGTCACCCTTCGCATTTGCACGTTCGTGGTCCTGTCTGTCCCCCCCGAGGATGCCAGACTCACCCGGGGAGGTGATTGTGACTGATATCGGGCATGAGACTATGGATCGAACGGTGCATGAGCCATCGCTGAGGTCAATACTGGCAGAACTTTGGGCATTTCACTCACATGTGGATACTTTGTTGAGCAAATTGGACACGCGCCTATCTGAGATGCTCCTGGTGGAACCGGGCCCAGCCTTATTGTCGGTCCAGGAATCTGCAGCCATTCATACCGCGGCCATTTTGACTCCGTGCGAGAACCCCGTGAGGAAACAAGTATTGGAACCATCGGACGGTGCCCTGGGAGACGGTGTTCCCGAGGATGTCATGGTATTGCTAAACCTTCCACCACCACCGGCTTTGGAGATATCGTCAGGCGTTCCCCTCCCAGAGACTTTTGTTTGTGACTTTCCATTCATTTTGTGGTCATTGTCTCCTTCCCTGGTGACGCTACGACTCCTGTGCAAGACACATTGGGACTGTTCAACTAGGAGGGAGAATTCGTCTGCGTCTACAGTTCCTGTGGACTCACTGCCTGCCGGTAGCCATGTGCTGATTTCTGATGACTTTCTTCTCCTTTATTTCTTCTTCGTGTGCCTTTGGGTCTCGCTGGGAGGGGTTCGTGTTCTTGTTCGGAAGGGCAAGGTTAAGATCGACTGGGTCAGGAAGGGTTAGCATGGCTTTCACAAGTGTTGGGCGTGCAACTGTTTGCTCTAAGAGGCTGGGCGGTGTCTCACAGTACCCTCTAATTTCTTCTATATTGTTGTCATAAACTTGTCTTTTAGTGATAGGGGGTATCTGTTTCAGGCGGGGGGTCTAAAGGGGCTGGGAGCACACATGGATATGCCCTCCTTCGTTCTTTCTCCTACCTTTGGGGTTTTAGTTATTAGGGGCGACAGGCACGCTGCTAGTGGGGTCAGGCTGTAGCCATTTGCAGGGGTGCAGGGTGGGGGGCTGGAGGTTTTTTTTTTATTTTGCCTTTTTTATTTTCTATGGCCTTTCTTTCCTTCTCTCTCTTTTCTTAAAGGATCAGTATAGCTACAAATCATTCGGATTCTTATTGTGTGCTTGTATTTCATGCTTATGTTCTTATGATATCCTGATTCCTGGGTGGGCAGGCTCCGAGTACTGGCGCAACATGGAATGTATATTGTGTGTTCTTTTGTACCGATCTATATGCTCTGGCGCCAATTCTCCATTATAGTGGTTATTACATGCATATCCTGTTTCTTACCCTGTCCCCTGCATTCTGTTTGATTGTATGGCACCTGATCCTCTCTTATAAAATATAAAATGAAACCTCTGTCTCATCCTGAAATCCAGTTGTGCATTCTAATACAAGTTTTATCCTGAATCGCTGCCGGACCTTTGGGTTGTCGGCTGATGAGCTGTGTCTGAGTTGTGGTAAGAGTGGTCTGCTTAATTCAGACACTCTGTTCATCACCACCCCCTTTTCTGAATCGTTTTTGGCCACTATAGGTGTGGCAGGGTATACTCAGACATGAGTCCCTTTCTCACTGCACCATCAGGATTCAAGCAAGCCGGGCCGAAGACGGCTGAAATGCCAGAAACCGGTCCCCGGTAGCTTGTCTCCTTTCTGGTGAAGAATTGGCTTGGTAGTTTAGTCTGCCCTGTTCCCATGATGCACTGGGCCAGGGACAGACTGATTTGCATATAGCCAGGTTCTGAGCTGGGATGGTGCAGTGAGATAAATAACGGTGATGGATCAAGCCCTGATCTTTGGACTGGGTAAGAGTGGTCTGCTTAATTCAGACACTCTGTTCATCACCACCCCCTTTTCTGAATCGTTTTTGGCCACTATAGGTGTGGCAGGGTATACTCAGACATGAGTCCCTTTCTCACTGCACCATCAGGATTCAAGCAAGCCGGGCCGAAGACGGCTGAAATGCCAGAAACCGGTCCCCGGTAGCTTGTCTCCTTTCTGGTGAAGAATTGGCTTGGTAGTTTAGTCTGCCCTGTTCCCATGATGCACTGGGCCAGGGACAGACTGATTTGCATATAGCCAGGTTCTGAGCTGGGATGGTGCAGTGAGATAAATAACGGTGATGGATCAAGCCCTGATCTTTGGACTGGGTAAGAGTGGTCTGCTTAATTCAGACACTCTGTTCATCACCACCCCCTTTTCTGAATCGTTTTTGGCCACTATAGGTGTGGCAGGGTATACTCAGACATGAGTCCCTTTCTCACTGCACCATCAGGATTCAAGCAAGCCGGGCCGAAGACGGCTGAAATGCCAGAAACCGGTCCCCGGTAGCTTGTCTCCTTTCTGGTGAAGAATTGGCTTGGTAGTTTAGTCTGCCCTGTTCCCATGATGCACTGGGCCAGGGACAGACTGATTTGCATATAGCCAGGTTCTGAGCTGGGATGGTGCAGTGAGATAAATAACGGTGATGGATCAAGCCCTGATCTTTGGACTGGGTAAGAGTGGTCTGCTTAATTCAGACACTCTGTTCATCACCACCCCCTTTTCTGAATCGTTTTTGGCCACTATAGGTGTGGCAGGGTATACTCAGACATGAGTCCCTTTCTCACTGCACCATCAGGATTCAAGCAAGCCGGGCCGAAGACGGCTGAAATGCCAGAAACCGGTTCCCGGTAGCTTGTCTCCTTTCTGGTGAAGAATTGGCTTGGTAGTTTAGTCTGCCCTGTTCCCATGATGCACTGGGCCAGGGACAGACTGATTTGCATATAGCCAGGTTCTGAGCTGGGATGGTGCAGTGAGATAAATAACGGTGATGGATCAAGCCCTGATCTTTGGACTGGGTAAGAGTGGTCTGCTTAATTCAGACACTCTGTTCATCACCACCCCCTTTTCTGAATCGTTTTTGGCCACTATAGGTGTGGCAGGGTATACTCAGACGTGAGTCCCTTTCTCACTGCACCATCAGGATTCAAGCAAGCCGGGCCGAAGACGGCTGAAATGCCAGAAACCGGTCCCCGGTAGCTTGTCTCCTTTCTGGTGAAGAATTGGCTTGGTAGTTTAGTCTGCCCTGTTCCCATGATGCACTGGGCCAGGGACAGACTGATTTGCATATAGCCAGGTTCTGAGCTGGGATGGTGCAGTGAGATAAATAACGGTGATGGATCAAGCCCTGATCTTTGGACTGGGTAAGAGTGGTCTGCTTAATTCAGACACTCTGTTCATCACCACCCCCTTTTCTGAATCGTTTTTGGCCACTATAGGTGTGGCAGGGTATACTCAGACATGAGTCCCTTTCTCACTGCACCATCAGGATTCAAGCAAGCCGGGCCGAAGACGGCTGAAATGCCAGAAACCGGTCCCCGGTAGCTTGTCTCCTTTCTGGTGAAGAATTGGCTTGGTAGTTTAGTCTGCCCTGTTCCCATGATGCACTGGGCCAGGGACAGACTGATTTGCATATAGCCAGGTTCTGAGCTGGGATGGTGCAGTGAGATAAATAACGGTGATGGATCAAGCCCTGATCTTTGGACTGGGTAAGAGTGGTCTGCTTAATTCAGACACTCTGTTCATCACCACCCCCTTTTCTGAATCGTTTTTGGCCACTATAGGTGTGGCAGGGTATACTCAGACATGAGTCCCTTTCTCACTGCACCATCAGGATTCAAGCAAGCCGGGCCGAAGACGGCTGAAATGCCAGAAACCGGTCCCCGGTAGCTTGTCTCCTTTCTGGTGAAGAATTGGCTTGGTAGTTTAGTCTGCCCTGTTCCCATGATGCACTGGGCCAGGGACAGACTGATTTGCATATAGCCAGGTTCTGAGCTGGGATGGTGCAGTGAGATAAATAACGGTGATGGATCAAGCCCTGATCTTTGGACTGGGTAAGAGTGGTCTGCTTAATTCAGACACTCTGTTCATCACCACCCCCTTTTCTGAATCGATGAGCTGTGTCAGCTGTGATATCGGAGATTTTCATTTGTCTAGCGGCCGGCCCCCGTGGTTGTAGGCCCATACTTGTATTTTTACTGAATACTACAATAAAGGTTTTAAAAAAAAAAAAACCCTAAACTCCACCCATCCATAAATCCTAAAACCCCTCAACTCTTACACTCCACCCATCTTTGAAACCTCAAAACACCTCGCACACCTAAATACCACTTATCAATGAACCCTAAAAAACCCTCACCACCCCTACACTTCACCCATTTCTGCACCTTAACTCCTTGCATGCTGATGACGAGCTCAGCGCGTCATGCAGCACGGTGGCCGTGTGCTGATGACGAGCTGAGCTCGTCATGACCTCCGCAGAACGCCCATGCGGGGATAATTACCCCGCTGTGCTGGGCGTTCCATTGAGCGGGCGTGGCCATGACGAGCTCAGCTCGCCATCAGCACACGGCCACCGTGCTGCATGACGAGCCGAGAGCGTCATTAGCACCTCGCCGCCGCACGCAGGCCCCCTCCCCCACGCGCCGCGGGGGAATTAGCCCCACGGCGATAAGGCTAAAAACCTCTTTCTATGCCCAAACTCCAATTATTCCAGACTTCTAAACACCCTCATCACTCTAAACAATACCCATCCCTGAATCCAAAAACCCAACAGTAGTCCTAAACTCCACCCAACTTTAATGTAATTTTGGATTTTTCCTTATAATGATCTTTCCTTTAAAATGTTTCCTTCAAATGTAATTTTCTTTTTGTATCTACTTAAAATTGTCTTTCCTTAAAATAGTTTTTCTATGATTTGGTTTCCTCCAATGTGGTTTCTCAGTTTTCGTTTTCCATTAAATCACACACATCATAGGAACTGTAGCCTAAGATACTCTACAACTGCCTGCCCTTGGCTGTGATTCGCCACCTGTAACTGACGACTGATCCTTGTAGTCAACCAACCTATGTGATTATTTTTGGTCTATGTGTCTCTCAGTGCTATGACCTCATCCAAGATAAGAGCTCATCCTCTGATATCGGTAGTTACCAATACACCCTTATATCTTCTTTCAATTTGGGAACCTTTCTGGTCTTTTTTTTTACAGTGATTGATTCCATCGAATTTTGATTTTAGGATAAAATAAATTACTGTGCTTTCATCTGATTTTGCTCTAAAGCGTATTTGTGCTACACTTAATGACTGCCACTGGAAGTTTCAGTCATCCAGTAGAATGAATCAGCTCCTGGATGACTTTGGCTTTTCCTATATTTTCACCGTGTCAGTTACGATAAACCCCATTTATCACCGTCTAGTACCAACCAGGCGTGTGATGTCCAGTCCCTGTCTGTGATGTCTTCTAGTTTAATTCGTGAATTATCTGGCACTGCCATGGGTGCATTTACTCTTTCCTAGTTCTGACCAATATGGAATGCGCTCGTGCCAGCCACATCTCAACAGGACTTCCCAGGAGGTGTGCTGTCTAAGGCACACTTTGAGTTTAGTATGGTCACCTGTTGTCCAGGCCACATTAGCCGAAAATTAACATGACTGCAATCTACTCCAGGACACCCGGTGATCAGCCAATTCCATCAGGTGCTTTTAAAAGGTTCCTTCTGACAATGTATCACATTAAGACATTCAATTTTCTTCTCACTGTCAAGTAAAATCGGTTTTGACTGTCCTTTACAAAAAAAGATGCAATCTAGTGAACAGAAATATATTCAAAGTGGAAAAGCACATTTTAAGCACTATGCAAGTGAGTGAAAGGTGGATCATGCCATAGGTGGTTACCGGGACACGCTAACGAGAACCCATCTATAGCATACATGAGACAAGGTAAATTTACACAGAAAATGCTCTAAAAATTGCCACTGGTATCTCTCTGGGCAATTCCTGATGCTGCCCAACCTTATCTCAGGGGCTCAACAATGGCACAGATCAGGGAAGGTTACAGCAGGATATGTCATGAAGTGAAATGCAGTTTTTCTCTTGATCACACGACTCATTACAGTGGGTATCGAATTTTGCTGCAATGTCGTACCTATAGCAATAACAAGATCCCGCAAGGGATACATGTGGACTGACAATTTAATTTGCTGAGAGAATGCCACCGGGAGAATATTGCGGTGAACAGGTTAATAGAGCCTCATGGAATTTATTATTGGTTTAATAAGGAAATTCATTATGACATTTGGATCTGTCTCCACTGGGAATACAGTGAATTGCATGGGGACATAATTAGTGTGATTTCGTCAATGTGCAATTACCCGAATGAGCAGAACACATCAACGTATCCAAGTCTCATGCAAACATACGAGCACTGAATGAAAGAACCTGAGTCATTAGGTCATTGTCTGTCCACTTTGCTGCCTTATCTTTAATTCATAGTCCTTACACATTTGTCCCTCATCACACTTCTATTTTAGTGTGGAGGCCCAGCAACTCAATTACTCCTCTGCCCATTTTCTATTCTTCCATACTGATGTGCTATCGCTGAGCATTGGAGGAGACACAGAACCTCTGCATAACGATAGTCTGCCTTGTCAATAAGTTTGAAGACCACGTCCAACCCTTGTCCTTCATAAGCCCAGTGTTAGACCTGGTACCATTGGCGTGAGTCTCCCTTCCATTTTTCACTGATTGCCTCCTCTGTTTTTGACATGTTTTTGCTGGTTAGATACTGTGAGAAGTTGGCCTGATATGTAGTGTTCACTATTCTAGTGATCACTGTGTATCATTCAAAACGACCCTTATTGATGATTGGTTGTAAGTCAACCTTTTCGACCAGCTATCCTAGTAGCATGGACAAGAGCAGTCTTTAGGCTAAACTCTAGAGGGCGTGTTAAGCCAGCTGTTATACCATCACATATACCCCTTGAACACCAAGTGAAAGGACACCACACAAGTTGTTATGAAAATAAAAGTATATTTATTTAGAACACAACAGCCCTGGACTCTTTATGAGGACAGGGCGCTAAGCACAATACAAAGCTCTTAAAGACATTCTGAAAGTTGCACAATTTACCCAAATGCCCGAGGGGCACGAAAAACCATATACTACAAAAGTGGAATGCGAAATACTAGCAGGTAAGTAACTAGTCTCAAAGGCTTTAGGATCGCTAGGACTGGACTACTGAACCTTCAGATTACGAGCAGGAGGCCTAGGGAGATCGGGTGCACAGTGTGCACTCTCGCGCGGGATGCGGGACAAAGTCTATGGATGCTAGATTTCGTAAAGTTAGTGTTATCGGACGAATCCGACTAGGTAGAGCTGAAATGAAAAAGGATCTGGACACTTAGATAGTTAAGCTATGCTGGAGCACTGAAATGTCAGGTTACCTAGCCCAGGAGCTGCGGCTGCATAGGGCTGAAAAGACGTCGGGAATCCTCGTTGCAGTCTATGGAGCCTGAAAGAAGAAGTTGCTGGCAGGCGACCAGTGATGAAGTTCGATGTGATCCAAGCCTGGATTGGTGATGGAGGATACCTGTAAGCACAGGGGACCAAGTTCTGAATCACTAGCCAGTGATTAGATGGGCACCAGGATGGCACCGGACGAAGTCACCTCGACCAGGTGAGTGGGCGACGCTGGGCTCTGCAGTCTCTCGGACCAGGAGGCGTTGTCAGCGACCAGGATGGAGGTGCGAGCTGTCCCACGAAGGTATCTGCTGTCGACGTCGCTAGACCCAGGATTGGGGCAACAACTCTTGGCAAATGCAATCCCAGGCGGTGGACTCAAAATGGCGTCTGGAGTGAACCAGGAGGGTCCGGGGTGCTCCTCTGTTGGAGGGGAGCAAGGGCAAGTCTGGAGCAACCAGACCAGCGATGAAAGTGTCGTCAGTCGTCGTCAAGAGGGCTACAAGCCAGCAGGCAAGTAGCCGGACAACACGGTGAGCAGCAAAGAGCAGAAGGGCCCCACGTAGATCTCGTGGATGCTGGGGGGCTGGACTTTGGTGCTGGAGCTGCTCAGGGTTAGGGCTTCTCAAACCCCAAAGCAATCGCTCGAGGATCCCTCGGCGGTCGTGCTGGATAAGAGTCGTGCAGTTCTGAAGATGGCCGGTCCCTCGAGGTCTCGTCACACCCACGGATCTCAGCTGGGCTGATGATGTAGGTAGAGGTCAGAGGTGCCAGGGAAGCCGGGTCTCATCGTGCTGGTCGGTCTGATTCCGGAGGAAGGACGTGCAGCAAACCGCAGTGTTCTTAGTTGGTGCCCGCAGATGCAGGGTGACTACTCCTTAGTCACAAGGGAGAAATATTAAGAAGAAGTCTTGAGTTCCTTTCATAGAAAGTAGTTTCAGGATTCAAAGATGATCTAATTTGGAAGGGTCCCCGCTCCCGCCTTTATACTAAAGAAAGGGGCTGGTACGGGACTAGGTCCTGCCCATGGGTGGGACCAGGAAGGGGGGTGGTTACACCCCTCTCCCAGGCCGGACTTTCCCCAGCTCAGGTGCTGGAGTGCCCCTGGAACTGGTTCTAGCCGGCAGATGCATAGTGAGCACCGGGTGCCACTTGCAGTCACCTTCCTATTCAGCCCTGCCTACCCAGGATACACAAAACCCTGTCTGGGATGGTGCTTGCACCGCCCCTGACAGGAAACCCTTTGTCCAAGCTCCCCTCGCTGGAAGGACTCCCAGCAGCAGGAGGTCAGACTTGTGTCTGTGGTGGCAGAATCCATTTTGTGATGCTGAGGCTCGAGTTAACTTTAACCGGGGTTCACAGTTACATACATGTCGTGTCCCTCTAGAAGGGTGGAATGCTAACCCCGTCGCCAGAATTGGCGAGGGGTTAGTATTCCAATTCGTATGACACCTTACTCGACATGCTTTGATAAAGCGATACCAGAGTTGGCATATAACCCCGAGGATTATAATGCATTTAAGAGTATATGGTATGCGTTATCATGGAACAGCTATTAGGACTTGGTTCCGCAAGCTGCAAGCGGGCTCAGCTCATGCCAGAGCACCATCTCACATGATTCCAAGCACTCTGCCTTCAGGATTGTCAAGGCCTGCCATAGGAGTGACTGATAGGAATCTATGTGTCCATTTTAGGGTTAGATATAGGTATACTATATCTGCAGCAAAGGGTGATTACACCACCTTGCCCCAGCTGTCGTGCAGCCAGTTGTGTCAGATTTAGATGGCCAGCCAGGGGTGGCATAATACATGCTGCAGCCCCTGGTAGGCCCTGGGTACTCCTATGCCCTGAGTTACAGGGTCTGATAAGGTGGCCCAGTACCAATTGGTAAATGCACCTAAGGTACACGTGTCAATTTAGTGAGAGAACAGCAAGGCTGTGGGTCTGATTAGCAGGCCCACAGCCAGAGAAGTCGTAAACCAGTGAAGCAAAAAGCAAACAATCTGGGGTGATCATAGGATTGCAGACCCTACTCTCCTACAGATACTTTGGGCACTGTGCCTCTCCTATTCAGTGCCACAGTGCAAGTGCTCAATCTGTTAAATTGATAAAATGGATTAGTGACTCCATGATTGGCTTATTTGATTTACTTGTCAGACCCTAGTACAGTGCACCATGTGTGCCCAGGGCCTGTAGATCAAATGTGGCTAGTGGGCTTGCAGCACTGATTGTGCCACCCAGAGAAGCAGCTTGTAAAGTGTGTCTCAGGCCTGCCATTGCAGAGTCTGTGTGCAGTCTAGTACTGCCATGTCGACTTGGTAAGTACACCCACTTGCCAGTCCCTAAACCTTCCCCTTTCTACATATCAGACACCCATAAGGTAGGCCCTAAGGCAGGGTGCAATGTATGTAAAAGGTAGGTCATGCCCTGATGTGTTTATTGCATGACCTGATAGTGAATTACAGCCTATTTCGTGTTTCACTATTGCAAGGCTACCTGTCCCCATAGGCCAGAATGGGCAGTTTCATTATAACATCTTATAATCCTAACTGACCCAGGGAACATGGTGGGAATTCGAGTTTAGTATGCCTGAACTCAGAATAATAAAATACATATTTTAGTAAAGTTGTTTTTAACATTCTGTGTTTGAAAATTCCACTTTTAGAAAGTAGGTATTTTTATGCCTAACCATCCAGCCTGCCTCTGCTAGCTTGTGTATTGTATGTCTCGTTTTGTGAGTGATAGGGGCTGGGGGGCTCCAAGAGACAGAGTGAGTCAGCACAAGGCTGCATGAAGAGGGGTGGGAGGAGTAGCACCTGGGCCTGAATAGGGCTGTGCTTACCTTCCACAATGCTGGCTCCACTTTCTGCGTCTGATGCCCCTGGCCCACACTGACAAAGGAAGAAGGTGTGCACTGGCAGAATGCACCCAGAACTTGTTTGGCCCAGACCCCAGGACTTTAGATCACTACCGGAACAACAAGACAAACCTTTGTCAAGGAGAAGACCAAGGAAACTGCAGGAGTTTGGACTGCCCCTCTGCCAGTTTGCTGGGTTAGCCGGCAGCGGTGTCTTCATTGCCAAGGAAAGGAGAAGGAACTTGTAAAGAACTTTCATCATCTTGCAGTATATTTCTCCAAGGGCTTGAACTTGTGCTTGCCTCCTGCTGAAGTCCCAGGGCTACAAGACTTCACCACCAGCTCCACCCTGAATGTTCTTGCTGGGACTTCTGTCTGCTGAAGCCTGCGTGTCGCTGGGAGTGCGACTCAACGAGAAGAAGCGTGTCCCAGTTGTTCCCGTCGCATCGCCGGAGAAGCACGTTGCCGCCGCAGAGGCCGCCGCCGCATCACCAGATAAGCGTGTCTTCGTCACAACTTTTTGCCGTCGCATCACCGGAGAAGCGTGTCGCATTTAAATATGTAAATGCTTAAAGTCATAATGATATACGTTTATTATGCAGAAATTTCTGGGTTACAGAGCTCTGCTTCATAGGTGCATATGTGCTATTTGGCGAATAACATCTGTTTAAAAAAAATGAAATTTCACCTGTTTTTTAGATCTTGCTTGACAGATCTGCACTAAACTTGCAATGAAAAATCCAAGTTGATGAACTTTTTCTGAAAGGTGTTTTGCAGAATTGTCTAATAGTGGCAAAGACATTAGTAAAACAAAATATATATTTTCAATGGAGTCTATGACCTCACCATAAGGTGCTATGGCCATCTATGAAATTGATTTGTGGGGTTTAGTATTAACGTTGGCAGGACTGGATCATCTCGTTCCTAGCTGGGAGAACTCAGAGAGTCCGACTTCCCCCGTTCAAATCAGAAGCCACCGAAGTCATCTGCGGTGTACCACAAGGATCATCACTCAGCCCCACCCTCTTCAACGTTTACATGAGTCCACTCGCTTCCATCGCACGCCAACACAACCTTAACATCATCTCCTACGCTGACGACACCCAGCTGATACTTTCCTTCACCAAAGTCCCCAACACCGCCAAAAGGAATCTTCACGAAGGCATGAAAGAAGTAGCCGTATGGATGAAAAACAGCCGCCTAAAACTTAACTCAGACAAAATGGAAGTGCTCATCCTAGGTTCATCCCCCTCTGCCTGGGACGACTCATGGTGGCCTTCGGATCTGGGCTCAGCACCCATACCCACAGACCACGCACGTAACCTTGGCTTCATCCTAGACTCCTCACTTTCGATGACCAAACAAGTCAACGCCGTCTCATCCTCCTGCTTCAACGTACTTCGTATGCTCAAAAAAATCTTCCATTGGATCCCCGCCGAAACAAGAAAGACTGTCACCCACGCACTGGTTGCGAGTCGCCTAGACTACGGAAACACCCTCTACGCCGGAATTACAGCCAAATTACAGAAAAAACTCCAACGCATCCAAAACGCATCAGCGAGACTCATTTTGGAAATCCCTCGCCAAGATCACATTACCGGCCACCTGAAAGACCTCCACTGGCTTCCCGTCAATAAGAGAATAACATTCCGTCTCCTCACCCACGCACACAAGGCCCTCTACAAACTAGGGCCCGAATGCCTCAACACTCGACTATCCTTCTACACACCCACCCGCCAACTAAGATCCTCCAATCAAGGCCTCGCCGCAGTTTCGCGTATCCAAAGATCCACAATGGGAGGTAGATCCTTCTCCTACTTGGCTGCCAAGACCTGGAACTCACTCCCCACTCACCTCCGCCTTACACAGAACCACATCTCCTCCAGAAAAGAACTTAAAACCTGGCTATTCGATAAATAATAACCCCCCCCCCAAGCGCCTTGAGACCCTCTGGGTGAGTAGTGCGCTATATAAATTCTTGAACTTGAACTTGAACTGTTTGACGAATCTTCATGAAACTTTCCAAAAAAAAGTCTCACCCACTTCATCTCCTCTCTGGAAGGTTCTGGAGTGATCCATCAAGCGGGGGCCGAGGAAGAGGTGAGGTCCCAAAACGCTTTTCTCTACATTCATTTTTCCATTGGAAAATTGAACATCAATACCACAAAAACTGCTAAACAGAACTACACCAAATTTGGTAGACACCTAGATCTTGGTCCTGAAAGATTGCTTATTGTGATTTGGTGTAAATCCTCTCAGTAGAATTTGTGAAATTAAGATTCAAATTAATTCATAGGTCACAAATGTTCCACTGGCTGCAGCAATGGCCCCAGGGGCACCGATAGCTCCGCCCAACAGTCCACCTCCTAGGGAGCAGCAGCCGTATTCACCGCCATGAAAAAGACAACCCTAGTCCAGTGTCAAAGAAGAATTAAGGCCCCGGCCACACAGCACATCGGAACTCCCCTTGAGCTCTTGCAATCTGTCCCAGTAATCTCTAGGCCCGCTAGGCCACCCACAGCCTTCATCTATGCCACATCTTTTATTAGGAGTGAATAGTAGGAGCACAAGGGAAGGTGAGTATGGCCGGGAACACAGCGTGAGAGGTAGGCGGCTGCCAAACACCGCCAATGTCACAGCCCAGCAAGCCCCTACAGCAGCAGGCCAGCCCGTCCACTGGGCAGCGCATTGTAATCCCCCACCATCTCATCTGGCAGCCGTAATTTGCTCAATAGTGGCACCAGCAGGCACAGGACAAACCCGGCATTGTGGCAGTATGATAGTCGGATAACAGGGCAGCAACGCGTAGCTTCTTCAATTTGCATCCGCCATCTTAGCCCGGTTGGCCATG
Organism: Lissotriton vulgaris; assembly: GCF_964263255.1. NCBI lineage: Eukaryota > Metazoa > Chordata > Amphibia > Caudata > Salamandridae > Lissotriton > Lissotriton vulgaris. The sequence continues at coordinate 81,120 of NW_028253056.1, forward strand.
CCCCCCCTGAATATTTCTATATTTTACTAGTAAATGCAGCACTTTGTAAGAGCGCCCTTACATTGCTCATAGACACTTTTTTATGATACTCAAGAGATTACATGATTTGGCCAGGATCACAGAATTTGGAGCCAGCGTCGAGACTCAAGCCCGGAACCGAAAGTCGGCAGCTCTTTCCATCATATCACATCTTTAATTATTGTCATCTGTAACATGTACAAAAAACATTTAAAAAGACAATAGATTTTGTATTGACAAAACCTATTGGCTTTGCCAATGCTTTTTCTTTATTATTACATATAATATGATTTTGAAACACATAACTTCAGGCTGTGCGCTGTATGAAAACTTCTCCAATGTCTGGTTTTGCTGCAATATTGTCTATATAGAATAGGAACCCAGGCCATCCGAAAGGTGCACATAACCAGTTGTGGCCTGTGCAGATAAGAGCGGTGCACGGTAAGTGATTTAATGTATTAATTTATTTTATTTTGCCTTTTCCGTCATTTGTCACTTCCCCTGCTCCACCACACCCCACCGCTCTTATTTGCACGAGCCGCGATTGCACATAACTGACTTGCCTCTTAGTTCACTACTGACATTGTCAAGGTGAGTGGAAGCATGAACATTTCAAAATTCATGTTTGAAAACTATTCCTTAAAAAAAATACTTGCACTGATTTAGTCTGATGTACCATTACAAATAAGATAAAACAGTTTTGCGTGTAGATAAAATACATTTTTGGAATTTTACAATTTTTCATATTTTACACGTTTGTGCAGAATGTATTTTAAAAAGAAGGTGGCCCAAAAGTTAACTGTGCAGGACACCCTAGCTTCTTGCTTTCTTTCACATCGATTAACTTGTAAATACATGCTTGCCTGTTAACAGGTGTGAGCTTGCAGCACCCAGACTATAGATCTACAAGGATGTTATAGTATAGATTATACAGCAGTACTGGCTTCAGTGCAGCATAGCTGTAAGTGATTTAAAAAATGCTGTAACGCAATCAACGTTGAATGTGTCATAAAGCTTATTTTCTTTACTTTCAGCCATTTGCAACATGGCTAAAAAACATTGCGAACCCATAGATCTCGAATAGCCAAGAACTATTGGCTTTGCCAGTGCTTGTTGGCTTAAGTGATCGAGAGTATTTCAGATGTTAAGGTCGTGTCTGGCTTTCTGACGCTAGAGGGAGCAACTAACAGGAAAACGAAGGTGGTTGCTGCAAGACAGGCTGTACAAGAAATATATACACACACCATGCATAGCTCGGGAAAAAGAATTACAACATTGTAATTGTAAATGCTGAATTCAGAGTCAAAAACAGCGACTTGGTAAATACTGTTTCACCCCTGACTACGAGACAGAAAAATAAACTCGGGCTACTGAAAACAAAAGCGGTTTATAATCATAGAACAAGACACGCTGTTTTGGCGCGGGAAAGTGAGAGGAGGGGGATGGGTGAGGGTGCAGAGCATTGACGGACACGAGTGCCTATTGGAGCGATTGAAATTACATGTGGTCAGAAAGAATACAAGCATTGGCAAGGCCAAAAGGTTTGTTGTTTGCAAGCTGCCGGAATATTTATTCTCTGTTTTTTTTTATTGCAATAATGTGTCAAAAACCAGACGTTGCTGCCCATAGAGGAGACGTGGCGTTGCGGCGAGAGCTGCCGATTTCGAAACGGGAACCTGTTTCGGTGTCCGCTCTCACTGTGATTCTGGGCAAATCATTTAATCTTCCCGCGCCGAATTTTTTTTTAATGGTACTGGTGCTCCTACAACGTGCTCTAATATATTCGGGTCGAGTTCCCTTTACGCTATAGAAAAAGGCAAAAATAATAATAAATAAATGTGGGCTCCATATTTTATTTATTTATTTAATGCGTTTTTATATAGCGCGGACTTTACCCGAAGGTGTCAGAGCGCCTCACAATAGGAACAGTAGTGATACACGAGGAACAGTTAAAAGTCAGCATGTTACAAAAGCAAAAGTTACATGAGGCAATAGTGACAATTGTGCATGTATCAAGAGCAAACAAAATACAAGAGGTAGCAAACGAAACGTTACAGGAGGAAAAAAAAGTGTCATGTGTGTATGTTACAAAAGCGTACAAAGTACAAGTAGAGGTATAATACTGCACTAAATGGCAGATACTCAAAACACAAGAACAACCGTTGCGTTACAGGAGGCAATGGTGGCACTTGTGCATGTATCAAAAGGAAACAAAATAAAATACAAGAGGTAGCAAACAATACTTTACACGAGGGAAAGTGATGTGTGCATGTTACAAAGGAGTACACAATACAAGTCGAAGTATAATACTGCAATAAGTGGCAGACACTCAAACCATAAGAACACATTGGTAAGGCACTTCTATGGTCATGTAGAACAGAATTTCCAATAAAGGAAGGACTTCCTTCAGATAATAGAGAGGGCGTGAATTAACTTTGGAAGTGTCTTTGAAGGAGGAGAGCTTTGAGGTCAGTTTTGAAGGCCTGGGAAGTGGTGGTGGTCCGGAGCTGAGGGGGAAGTGAGTTCCAGATTCGCACCGCGTTGCCTGAAAAGGATTGGGCCATCGATCTTTCCTTCTTGAAAGTGGGAGGTTTAAGCAAAAGATTTTCCGCATTACGTGATGGTCTAGAGTCTTCAGAGAGTTTCAGTTTATTCGCCAGGTAGCGAGGAGAGGAGGAGTGCAAAGCTTTGTGGGTGATACAGGCAGTCTTGTAGATAGATCTTGCCTCAATGGGAAGGGTGGATAAAATGGGTGTGAAGCTGTCGCTTCTTTTGGCCCCATGTATGAAACAAGCTGCTGAATGGAGAACAGATTTAAGGGGTACAGGTGGGATTTGGGGAGGCCAGTAAGAAGAGAGTTGCAGTAGTCCAGTCTGGAGAGAACCAGCGATTGGACCAGGGTTTTAAGGTCATGCTCCGGGAAGAAGCGACAAATCCCCCAAAGAAGGCACAGTTGGTATCGAGCAGACTTTGCAAGGGAATTAATGTGGGAGAGCAGATTGAGTTTTATGTCGAGTATGACACCAAGGGATTTTGCGCTGTCGACAATGATGGGTTTATTGTTAAGTAGATTCATCTGATCCATCCATGATTGAACGGGGGAGGAGAAAGTGAGGAGGAGAGGAGGAGGAATTCAGTTTTAGAGGGATTCAGAATCAGTTGATGAGTTAACATCCAGTTTTTTTTTTTCAGAACCAGTTTTTATTGATAAGTCAAATATGATTGCATGATATCCACAGTACTCCGAACACCGGAGTGGCTGTGAGCATAAAATAAGAAAGAAAAACATTGCAATCAATACAGTAAGCAGGATCAACGTTGTACTTTAAACTACCCATATCCCCCCAACCCCTGAATGCCACCCCCTCCCGGGTCCCACCCTAGCCCTGTTCACGACGGTCACCTTGATCCAAGCTAAATAGTAAATGCAAACGTTATAGTACACTCACACCCGCACCCCGGTTCTCAGGACAATATGTCTTCAGTTGCATCCTGTCGCGGCGGCGGCTCCAGCCACAGGCCCCTGTAGTCCGCCCACCTCTTCCAGATTTTATAGTGCTTTCTAGGGCAGCCTCGTGCTTCACACACTGGACGCTCCAGCCCCATGTAGTAGTCCAAGCCCCGTTTCCATACCTCTATCGGGGGAGCCCTAGGGTCCTTCCAGGCGCGGGCCACATCTCTCTTGGCCACCGTAAGACCCAGGAGTAATATGTGTCTTTTGTATATGTTACCACCCACCTGTTCCAGGACATGCAGGAGGCCCAGCTGCGACGTACGCGGGAGCCGCCAACCCAGTACCTTATCCAGGCAGTCCCATACACGCCTCCAGTACCTCTCCAGTGCCCCACAAGACCACACAGTATGAAGGAACGTGCCCACTTCCCTGCCACATCTCAGACAATCGGGGGAGGCAATCAATCCTGCTCGCCATAGCCTCTCTCTCGTGTAGTAAGCCCTGTGCAGGTATTTAAACTGGATAAAGCGCAGCCGTGCGGCTATGGCCGCCTCCCTCGGGGCCGCGAGGGCCTCCCTCCATCCCTCCTCGTCGATTTCTCCAACATCCCGCTCCCAGGTAGACCGCAATCCATCTAGGGAGGAGGAACAGTGGATAACCAGTGACTGGTAGATGCAGGATATTTTCTTTTCTGTCAATTCTCCCATAAATATCTTGGCTTCTAACGGACTGAACTCCGGCAGGGAGTCCAGTCCCACCAGGGCAGGGGAGATAGCGTGGCGGAATTGCAGGTATCGGAAGAACTGGGTATGCGGCATATCATATTCATCTCTCAGTTCCTGAAAGGATTTAAGGGTTGTGCCCCTCATGACATGCCCCAGCGCCGAGATCCCTATCGCGACCCAGACGCGAAATCCCTGCAAAGTCAACAGGGCCGGCAGGCGGCCATTCTGCCATAGCGGGGTCACCCCTGTCAGCCTATTCCACCATCCCATACGCCTGAGGGCCCGATGCCAAACCTGGAAGACCAACTGCGTGACCACTGGGAGCCTCCTCCTCTTTTCCGCCGAATACAATAGCGGGTGCAAAGTATCTGGCTCCATTAAATAGCGCTCCAGGGCGTACGCCGGGTCACCCCGATCCCCATACCACCATTCGTTGAGTATTAGTAAGTGGGACGCTTGATAGTAGGATAGGATGTCCGAGGATGCTAGGCCACCACAGTACGTTGAAAGGAAACAGGTGCGAAGGGCCACGCGTACAGCCCCCCCTGCCCAGAGAAAGCGGCCCAGCGCCGAGTTAACCTGGCGGAACCATTGCGGCGTGATAGGATAGGGTTGGTTCTGCAGTTGGTAAAGCAGACGAGGGAGAGCCAGCATCTTAAAGATGGCCGACCGGCCATATAAGTTCAAGGGCATGCGGGACCAAGTTTTCATATTTGAACGGACCCTGTCCCAGACCGGAACAACATTACGCTCCCACGAGACGCTAGGGATGTCTGTTATGAAGACTCCAAGATATTTAATGCCTCCTGTCGCTTCATGCCCAATTGCCAAGAGCCACTCCGCTGCCCAGGGTCCACAAGGTGGACTTCCTTACATTGAGATTAAGCCCCGAGACTTCACCAAATATCCTCATGATGTCAAGAACTCTTGGGCCCGATCTATTAAGATCTGTAAGAAAGAAGAGCACATCGTCCGCGTAAAGCGCAATCCTGTCCGACGGCCCGCCTGCCACTAAACCCCCTTCAGTTGCGCGTCCATACGCACCCACGCCGCAAGAGGTTCCATCGCAAGAGCGAAAAAGTACGGCGATAGTGGGCACCCCTGTCGGGTAATCGCACCAGCCACCCGCACCCGCCACCAGCCACCCGCACAGACGCAGTCAAGTCAGTATAGAGCAGTCGTATATACGAAAGGAAATGAGGGCTGAGATTTAGATGAGGTAGGAGCGCCTGCAGGTAGGCCCAGCTTAGCGAATCAAAGGCTCTATCAATATCTGCTAACAAGAGCGCCACCTGAGAGCCAGCGGCTCGCATCATTTCCAGGGCCACCTGGGCCCGCCTGATATTGTGTCTGATGGCCCTGTGTGGCATGAAGCCGGCCTGGTCCGGGTGGACCAGAGTGGTGATTAATGGAAGGAGACGGTTGGCGAGCGCCTTCGCCAGGATCTTCGCCTCGATATTCAGAAGTGAAATAGGGCGATACGATTCATGCATGTCCGGTGGCCTACCCGGGTTGCAGAACACCACAATCTCGGCGTGTCTCCAATCAGGCGGCAGATGACCCAGCTCTATGGCAGCATCCAGTGCCTTCTTGAAATGTGGCCCTAGCTGGAGATGATATTTCCTAAGAACTCGCAGGGGAAACCGTTCGGCCCGGGGGCCTTCCCAGCATTTAGTTCACCGAGTGCCTTACCTAATTCCTCCGCGGACAGTGGAGTCTCGAGACGATCTCGCTCCTCATCGGAAATCCCCCGAGGCGGGAGATCCGCTAAGAATTTATCCACGTCTTCCGCAGGGAGAGAATCCCTAGGGGCGTATTGTGATTCGTAGTAATGCGCAAAGCTGTCGGCAATGGCCCTTGGATCAGAGAAGGAATTTCCGCCCTTAGCGCCGGCAACGTCTGCGCCTGGAACGCGCCCTGTCACAGTCGATATAGCATTGAGCTGGATTTGTCCCCCCATTGGTAAATTCTACTCTGCGTTGCGAGCCATATGTGGCAAGACTCCTCAAGTTGCAGGGAAGCCGCCTCCCGCTGCGCTTGCAGCAGCCGTCGTATATCCTCCTCCGCCCCGGTTTCGGCGGTACGTGTCTCTAGGGTGCGGACCCGTCCCGCCGCCTTCTCCAGATCCCCTCCCCGCGTCCTACGGGCCTTCGCGCACCAGGCGATGTCTACTCCCCTGAGTGTAGGCTTCATGGCCTCCCAGAGGGACACCACATCTGAGCCCGACCTCTCATTGTCCTCCCAGTAGTGGGCTATGGCCTCCCGCATATGGGATTGATAGTCGTCCTGTTGCAGGTTTAACATCCAGTTTTGAATGGAGTCGAGAGTAGAGCTTAGGACGGAGAGATCGTGGGTGGAGGTCACCTTGAGGTAGATTTGAGTGTCGTCCACATAGAGATGATAGTGGATCCCGGATTTCCTTAGGAGATTTCCCAATGGTTCTAAATAGAGATTGAACAATGTGGGTGCAAGTATAGAGCCTTGAGGAACACCTTGACCTACCGCCAAAGTAGATGAAAGACTATTCGCTATTTTGATCATTAGGGATCTATCAAAGAGGAAGGAAGCAAACCATTTAAGCACAGTGCCCTCCAAGCCCATTCTCTGTTGAAGAGTGTTAAGGAGAGTGTTGTGATTGACAGTGTTAAAGGCTGCGGAAAGGTCAAGGAGAATAAGAAGACAAGACTCCCCAGAATCGAGTATCCGCAGCGCGTTATCAATCACTTGCAGCAGGGCTGTTTCAGTGCTGCAGTTTTGAATGAAGCCGGACTGGAAATTGTCAAGAAGATCATTGTCCTTGATATGACGAGAGAGTTGTTTCGCTACACATCTTTCTGTGATTTTCACAAGAAAAGGTAGGTTAGTGATGGGGCGGAAGTTGTGGAGGTCGTTTGCATCAGCAGTGGGTTTTTTAAGCAAAGGGGTGACCTGCCCAGTTTTGAAGGAAACAGGTAGGGAGCCTTGACAGAAGGAGAAGTTAACCAGAGTGGTCCAATAGGACAGAGAATGGGTACAGAAGTCAATGGCAATGGCACTAGGGATGGGGTCAAGAGAATGGTTGGAGGGCTTTGTTTCGAGGATGCATTTGAGGAGGGCATCTTCGGAGATGGGGGTCAAAGTTCTGCCAAATAGCTAGGGATTTGCGCTCCTCCGGGGGGGGGGGGGGGGGGGGGGGAGGATGACTGACCTGATCCACAAGTGAGTTCACTTTTTCGTCAAAGAATAAAGAGAACTCCGCTGCTTTCTTTGTATAATCCTCCAAGTTGGAGGTTGGGGGAGAGCCGTTTGGATACTTGAGATCGAATAGTTTTTTGGGTCTATTTTTGGCTGATCGAGGAGGGTTCTGAAGTGCGCTGCTTTTCCAATGAAGATGTGCTTGTGGTATTCGGATCTAGCTGAACGTAGCGTGGCCAAATTATCGGTGGAGGGCGCTTGTCTCCATTGTTTCTCCAGGAGTCTTAAGTGCTTCCTTTTTTCATAGAGGGATTTGTTAAACCAAAGTGCTGAGGGAGTTGGCCTTTTCTTTTTGCTTTGGAGAAGAGCGACGTTATTGATTTCGACTGCAAGGACTGTGAGGCATTGGGAGGTGAGTTTGTTAACATCTAGATTCGGGTCTGGCCTTGGAAGTGATATCAAAGCTGATTCACAGAGGGTACCGAGGTCAATATTTTTAGTATCACGGAACCAGAAGGTAGCCCTCTTAGGTTGGCCGAGAGTTATAGAGTGTGACAGGTGAAGGGAGAATGGGATGAGGAGGTGGTCAGACCAGTCTACATGAATAGGGGTAGCGGTAGTAAGCATGCCTGTTTTCGAAATAACAAGGTCCAGGATTGAGCCTTTTGAGTGTGTTGTTTCTGTGCAGTGCTGAATAAGATTGTTTGCAGAAAGGAAGGTGGCCAGAAAATTTGCAGAAGAGTCTTGAGACGAGCCCCAGTAGAGATTGAAGTCACCCACGAAGATCTGATTGTCACTTTGCGAATATTGGTCGCTAATGAAGTCAGTGAGTTCCTCCATAATCGAGGGGCCGCTACAAGGCGGGCGGTAAATGGCATGGAATCTGAGGGGTGAGCGGTGGTGCAGTTGAAGTTCAAGGGATAGGCATTCGAAAGTGAGGAAGGAGCTGTTAGGAAAAGCCTTAAGTTGAAGGGAGTTTCTAAAGATGACTGCAACACCTCCCCCATCTTTGTCAATTCTGTCATTTCTAAGTATAGAATAGCCTGTGGGTCCTAGGAGATCAAACATAGAGTGAGAGGTATCATCAAACCAGGTCTCTGTGAGGAAGAGCATGTCAATGTTGTGAAGTATGATGGTGTCGGAGATTTCAAGTTTGTGTTTTATTGCAGATCTGCAGTTGTGGAGCAGACAGCGCAGCTCTGTCGAGACTGTTTTGGTGACGGATGCATTTGGGCTATGAGGGGTGATAGGGATGTTGTACTTATACGAGGGTGCTCGGGAGGGTTTAGGTGGATGAGTGGTTCTGACAGAGGAGATAGTCGGAATAGTGTAGATAGTAGGGTTACTTGGAGATGAGAGTGGAAGAAGGATGGCGTTCGAGGGCTTGTGTGAGTTTGCGATGTTTGCAGACAACAGGTTATGCTTGGCTATTATGGGGTGCGGGGCAAGGTGCATCTTGTGGGAAGGTGAGTGTTTTTCAAAGGAATTGAGGCGTATGGAAAAATGGAAATCTTGGAGCTTAAAAGTGAAGTGGTAGCTTCAAGTTGGGAGAGGGAGGTGAGCCTAGCTTATTTTCCAGAGAAAGTAGGGCAGAGCACGGCATGTTGGGAGGCTCGATGGAAACAGGAGGGGGTGTAATTGGCGGTGGAAGGCAGAGGGAAGTCTGGGGACGGGAGGTGAGTTGGGGTATAGGGTTCAGAGGTGGGGAAATGTGGTGGTTGAGAGTGGGTGTTGGTGCATCAGAGGTGAAAGGAGAGTTGACTTTGTTGGCGTTTCAAGAAGGATAGGAATTAAGGACATAGCTAGGGGAGGTAGGTGAGGAGCGAGGCGGTGGGGCGGAGGGAGAGGGGAGGAATGTGTGGAGACATAGGAATGAAGGAGGTTTGGGAGGAAGCAAGGGGAGGGGGTTGAGGAGGTCCTGTAAGCTAGGTGAGGTGGCTGTGAGGGGGGTTGGGAGATTCGAAAGTTGAAGAAAGGAAGTGGTTTTGCTAGGCCCGAGGGAGGGAAAAGAAAGGGGTTACAGAGGGGGGAAAGGGGGAAAGGAGGTAGCACAGTGTTGTGGGAGGGAGAGAGATGCAATGGGTTTGTGGAGAAATCTGGGGGCATAGCAAGGGGAGGAGGGGAAAAAAGAAGAGGTGAAGAGGAGGGAATAAGGGGGACGTAAGGAATGTTAACTAGGGGGAAGGTTGGAGGAGAGGTGGACTAAAATGAAGGGTTGCAGGTAGGGATAGGGGGGAGGAAATGAGTTTGGATGGTGCAGATCGACCTAAGTGCAAATTAGCTAGAGGTCTGGCTGAAGTGATGAAGGGGGGTATACTGTGAGGGGGGAAAATGGGAGAGGAGGGCACAGGGGAGGGGTAGGGAAGAGGGTCGACCTGTGCCTCCCGAGGGTGCAGCCTATTGGAGTGTAGGGGGGTCAGGGGAGGAGAAAGGGAGTAATGGATGGAGTTAGAAGAAGAGTCAAGGGACAACAGGGGAGGGCCGTAGGGAAGGGAAGAGGTGGTCGAAAAGAGAGAGACAGGTGTCTTTGGCTTGGATCATGACTGTACCGTTGTTATAGAGTTAGATAGTGAGGGAGCTGTTGAAACACACAGAAGGGGACATTTTTAGCTGTTTCCCATTAGGGATAGAGGAGGAGGAGGTGACGTTAAGGGTGTTGTGTAAGCTGGTTGACCAGGAGGGGATGTCGTGAGTGAAGAAAATGAAATAGTTCTTGAGCCCCCCCATGACAACCATTGTAAAATTGATAGACAGAAAGGGAATCAGGGAAACACTCCATGGTGTTACGCTTGAAACGTTTTGCTGCAGCTTTAGGCAGGCTAGGAAGATCAATGATTTTGTAGCAATTAATTCCAGACTTAACTCGATTGGAGGCCATGATGGGAGAATGAGGAGGAGGGGGAGGTGGGGATAAGAGAGCGGTGTTACCAGGAAGGCAGTGGTGAGGAGAAGTATAAGGTCAAAAAGGGGGCACATATTCCAGATGTCGGGTGAAGATATCTGAACTAATGTGCAGCCCGGGAAGTTAGGGGATTAGGAACAGGTTGTTACTCCTGAGCAGGAAAAGATGGGGGCACAAATTCCAGTAGTTGAGAGAGCTTTACTGCTTGGGAGTCACTATGATTCTGTTAGTATTTTGATGGGCCCTTTACTTACATAATCACATATTATCCATGGTGCCACCTGGCACTAGATCATATTTTCCAGGGAATTGTTTACACATGACAGGGCCAACTGGACCACTGTCAGAACCATCACAGAACAAACTTAGTAAAAGTAAAACAGATCATAAACGTACCACCAGTAACCACTGGTAAACATTGTACCTAGCATCAGTCTGTAACAGAAACCACATTATGCACAGCAACACATTCAGCGCCAAACGCAATGTACGCCCATAATCTCAACAGTCTAATATTAGACCCTAGCCTCCTGAGTATCACTAACATTAGGAGTATGAAGCACAGGGTGGAAAAAAATCTCACTAGCAAAAACCATAATATGCAAGATAATCTCATAAATATAAGAACCACATTTAGAGGTAACCAAGACAAGGAGCATGGGTCATACTACATGAAATACATTTCCTAGCACCACATAATCACACTAGGGCCTGGCGCCCAACAAGCCTCCCAGTCCCCCTCGTCCATCACTAACATTAGGGGCATAAAGCATAGGGTGGAACATAATCTCACTAGCATAAACCATAATATTCAAGATAGTCACATACTCATAAAAAACATACTTAGAGGTGATCAGGACAGTGTGCGTAGATCATACTACATGAGATACATTTCCTGGCACCTCATAATCACATTAGGGCCTGGCGCCCAACAAACCTCCCAGTCTCCCTGGCCAACTCAAAGGAGCTCCATGGATGGTCACTGTCAATTGAACTTCGCTGGAGGGGAGGGAGAAGCAGAGGAGACAGTGTCAATGTCAATGTCAATGGGAGAGAGTGGAGGATTCTCACAGGTGATCCCAGCGGCCGCTCATCCACTCCCATTTGGGCCACTTCGTCGTGGAGTAAACTGGGCTACTGTGGACTCCTGCTCAGGGCTTCCCTCGCATGCTGCACCATGTCTTACCTGAGGGGGCCTGGTCTGCAAGGGTGAACAGGAGAGGGCCAGTTGCAATACACCTCTCCTCTCCTCTCTCCGCGGTGTCCGTTATTCCTCAGTCCCCCACCGAGTCAGATATGAACCGGGGGATCCCGGATGCAAGTTAGATGTGTGGGGAAGGTAGCTGCACGAGACTGAGCTGGGTGCTCAAACCGCCACAGCCGACATGAAAAGGTCAGGCATGCCCTGAGGCAGAGACATCCACCCGGCACTGATTAATGGTGCCCTTTTCTCCCTTCAGTGGCAGCAGTCTTCTTAGAGCTTGGCAGCCTACCTCCGTGGAGTGGGCAAGGATGTCTGGATCCGAGGCCACCCCCTTTCACTCGGCCCGTGTCAGATGGAGAGTCCGTCGGGCGCCATTTTGAAGTCAGGCAGCTGCGACTGATGATTGGCGCCCAGAATGGCAGCAGGATCGTGGACTTTGTATGTGTGGGGCCGAGCACAACAGGGGGGGGGGCGCCGGCACCGCCAATCATTATCCGTCCTTCTGAGCAGGAGGCTACAGTCACAGAGGAGACAAGGCCGGCTGATGTGGGAGGAGCGGTAAGATGGCGGCCGTCCGAGATGCCGCGTCCCAGCCCTAGCCCGTTACCTTAGATGATGGGCGAGATCGGGCTGTTGGAACCTCCCGATGATGCCACTGGCAGCTGCCAACGCTTCAGCAGACGCTCCGTCACTACCAGGGGCAGGCCCAACTCTCCAGCACCAGCGATCCCACCCGCACTGATTTCGCGAGATACGTTGTGGCCGCAGGACCCACAGCGCACTCTCTCCGTCTCCCTCCATATGCTCGCGATCTGAATTTAAATACTAACGTGACCGTTTTAATAGTGATGATCCATTTTGAAGTGTATAGAGTCAGTACAAGTGCCCAGAAACTGAATAGGAATGTTGGCAATTATTTGGTTATCCCTGTTATTTGTCATGAAACCTTGTTGAAATTAATGAATGCTCGGCATATAGGGCAGAAGCATTGGACAATAGGTGGAATATGATATCATTGCTACTTTACAAGGAAGAATGTCTTTCCCAACACATTTTGAAGAACTTGAGCTGCGGACATGGAACTTAGAAGTCTAAAAGCAGCTCTACATGGGTGTTGGCGATCAAACATTGTTCACAATTTATATGATTCAGAGCCAACTCGCGACAGCTGGCACCATCCAATCCAAACTCGACACAATCCCTCACCCATGCGTACTCCTTGAAGAGCTGATAAGCATATCTCTAATCTGTTTTATGCAGACGATGCCATCCTTTTAAGCCACACTAAAGTTGGATTACAACATCTAATCAATCGAACATTCATGTACGCAAAGGAAAATGGGATGGTGATAAACGAAACAAAAACCAAGATCATGGTAGTCACCAAGAATAAAAACGTAAGACATAAAAGCAAATGGTACATGGAGAACACCCAACTGGAACAGGTTGAAATATATAAGTATTTGGGTGTGCTTTTTGATGAGAAGGGTAACTATCAGCCACAAAAAAAGGGACATACAATGGAAGACAAACGCATTGACTGCAGCGTATAGAATCTTACAGAAGTCACTTAGCAACCTCACATATGGGCCACTTCTGAAGATTATATGGCAAGACTGCTACCAACCATCACCTATGGCAGTGAAGGATTAATGGGAAAGGATACTGAAATAATAAATAAAGCCCTATCTAAAACATATAAGGCATTATTTCATCTCCCAACTACTGCCTCGCCTGCACAAATTAGACTGGAGTTTGGTTTAATCAACCAATACTATGCGAGAAAGGGACAATTTATTAAAACCTGGAATCGGATAAAAAATGATCATGAAAACCAGATATCACAGCTATTATGGAAATAAATAAATAATAACTTAAAGTCAACTGCATGGAATTATCTTAAGGAAGCGATAGAGGAGTTTGCGGTTATTACAATCTGGGAAAATACGATCAGCAATGCATTGTTCAAAAAAATATTCAATAGAACTACAAACCAACTATCCCTCGTAAATGACAAAGATAGCCTGACAAAAAGAAAACATGGTTGGACAATAATAAATGGTTACAAAAAAAAGGAATTACAACAATACTTGGAAACACCCTGGTCAGAAAAAAATAAACAAGTTCTTCTTAAAGCGAGATTTGGAATTTTTCCGGGACTTTGTCATCTTCCCCCGTGGAAAAACATTGAAAGTTGTACACTATGCAGACTCTGTAATAAGGGTGAGGAGAATATTGTCCACCTTTTATGTATTTGTCCTGAACTCCAAAACGAAAGAAGATCCTTACTCAAATTACCGTTTAATGCACGTGGAATAAGGACATGTAGGCATGCGTTGACAAGTTGTCTCCAATCGAATGATATAAGCTTGAACGCTACCTTTGTAAGGTTCCTACTAATAGCAAAAAGAAAACTAGGAGAGTAACTTTTAAAATGTAATTTTTTAATGAAATCAAATGAAATTTATGGTGTAACTGTTTTTATTAATTGGTTTTAATTATTCCAGCACATTTTATGAAATTGTAATATTGTAAGATTTTAAATAATCAAACAATAAAGAATTACTCCTTGAAGAGCCTATCCCATTACAATCAACAGAGTTGTTTATACAAGATTATGGAAGTATTTCAGCACACCCAACATACTCAATCAAGATCCAGCCCACTCCCTAACCCCTATGACCTGTCCTCGTGGCACCAGTCTTGTCATTTGTCAATGTATTTTCATTGATTTGTTTCAGTTTACACATTGCACCAGATAATAATGAAAGTCAAATACTTCCAATAATTGTGCATGAATAATACAAAATAGTGTGAAGACAGGTACTTGACAATCCTAAAATGATTAGTTACCATATCAGTTAAAATCAGATTTCATACAACAAAGGTGCTTTGGTTTTCCCTACTCAAAAGAATCTGCAAATAATTCCCATAAACAGGTGTGTACCTAAACCAGTGCAACAACATAAGATGACGTTTTCTTTCTAAAACATATGTCACTGATTCATGTGAGTGGATTTACCAAGTTACCAGGAACAATCAAAGTGACATCTCGCACCCTTGACCTCAAATGATATCACAGGGTCGCATACTCACCTACTATAAAAAATGTAAATGTAAATTCATATTCATAATGTGCAAAGTACTCACCCTTACGGGTCTCAAGGGGCTGAGGGCTATCATGGAAATTAGGTGAGCTATTGCCCAGAGTCACATGATGCTGAGCTGAGCTGCAACCGGAACAAGGGATCAAACCGTGAACCCTGTGCTCCGAAGTCAGCTGCCCTGGCCGCTGCACCCCACCTTAGCTCAACACTTTTATTTTTGCTAAGGGACAACGACAAAGGCATGGTTTAGGAACTGTAGAAAGTGAAGGGGTTTGTCACCTGCTGTTGCCTACATGCCACCAAAGACCAGATGAAACAAGGGCACTTATACAAAAAGAGGGAGACAGGAGGTTGATTTGGTCCATCACACTTTTTCCCACACATGTAATCCTATGACCAACTGTGTGACATTTTGAGACATTTCATTTCATTTTAGGGCTTTACTTTAGGGGACATTCTTTCATATTTATATTTTTTACATTATCAAACAATTACTTCAGATGCTTACAATTACTTTGGATGCTTTTAAGTCACTGACCTATGACCACCCATAAACACCATCCATCGCTGACCTCTCACAACCTCTAAACACCATCAATCCCTGCCCCCAAAAACCTGTCACCACAACTAAACTACACTCTTCTTTAAAGCCTAAAAGCTAGTTTAGCCCATTTATCCACCATCCTTTGACCATAAAATCACTCTCTACCCATAACGCTACCCATTCCTCAACAATAAAAACTCCTTTCTACTTATAAACCCCACCCATACCATACCCCTTAAAACACGTCAGCACACTCAAACTCCACCCAAACCCTCACCGCCCTTAAACGCCAGCCAGGATGTAGCCATATGGCTAAAGCAGTCAACCTTAAAGCTTGGGGAACCGGGTTCGAGTCTTGGCAATGACGCTCAACATCCGGTGATTCTGGGCAAATCACTTAATGTCCCTGTGCCTAACAAAAATGTATGTGTCCATCTGTAACGAAACGGGTGCTCATGTAAGGCGCTCTGATACCCAATATCTCAGGTCTAGTTCGCGCTATATAAAACTCTTCAAAAAATAAAATAAAAAATAAGAACGCCTCATAACCCTAAACTACTCATTCCTAAAACCCCCTTTCTACATTTAAATTCCACCCATCCCTGAATTTTTAAAAACCCTCACCACCAGTAGAGGCTGTGTAAGGGAAATGGGATGTGGCAGCATGGGAGGCACGTGGGCGGGGCAAAGCAGAGAGGCAGTGCAAGGGGGCTGAAATAAGGGGGCTGAAATAATTACAACAAAAAAATCTGCTTTGCTTGCCGGTCTTCTTCTCTGAGTTATACAACAATGAGGTGACCCCGAAATACCACTGGACCCGGGTAAAGTACAGTACAACAAAAAGATGGTCCCAGTGGAGATTAATTTAACATGAAAAGGAATCAAAGCATCACCATGACAGATCAAATGAATACAATTTATTATCTAATCATCGCATGATTATAGAGGACAGCATGATTGTCTGTACATTTCTAAGAGTGTGGGTCTATAAAAGGGGAAATAGAGTGCTCAGGAAAGAATGTGCGCTTGTGAGGGTTGTAGAAGAGGAAAGGCAATGTGCAATATATACATCAAAGAACGCTGAAACCTATCTAGCCATATGAAGGCAAATCAATACAAAACAAACATAGCATTATTCTGACATAGATAATTAATTTCTGTTGTCCGTGCTTGAAAGATTAAAAAGGACAATTGACGTTTCGACCCCTTTGAAAGATGAAGGTTAATTGTTCCTTAACCTGGGGTCTTCATCAGGACGGAAAGGGAGAGACCTAAACACAATTAGATCGACTCATGTTAGTCTGGTGATGGAGAGTGCTAAACTAAACAATGATGAGTGATAACAATGAATGTTTACTGATTAAGACCAGCTGGATGAATGAGGCTGGACAATTTAAGAATGGTAGACCCTTGGGCTCTTGTGTCAGAGAAGGCGAGAAAGGAGAGCTCAAAATGAGCTGAAACCAAAAAGGGAACATGTATCACCATTTGCGCTGAGGGGGAGGGGGGGGGGCTTTGAATTGTCCAGAGGATATATTGCCACTTACTTCATAGTGCAAGATTATGTCAGGATAGATCTCAAGGGATCCTCAGTGTGATCGTAAATGACCATGCTTTAGAGCGTTGGTAAACTCCAAAATTGTTGATGGATCTTAGTTCCCAAACCGGAAAGAGGTAAGTAAATATCCTCCTCAATAGACAAGCAAGCATCTAAGAATTCATGTAAAACCAGGGACTATAAACACAGCCTAAGATATGTAAAGGCTACCACACACTCACTTAGTCTAGGTGAGTTTTAAAGGCCTGCACTCTCTGCGATCTTGGCGCTGTCTGCAATAAGACATGAGAGCAGGGTAGTAATACCTGTTCCAACAAAAACAGGAAAGGTCGATACTGACTTGTTAAAGATTGTCACCCCCACCATAACTGAATGTCAATGAAGCGGTGAACCGATCTTAAATAGGAATCAATTAAAGGAGAACTTAAGGTAACAAATGTGGTGCCAGACCATATTAGCGAATATTTACATGACTGCAATCTACCCTAGGACACCCGGTGATCAGCTAATTCCATCAGGTGCTTTTAAACTCACTTTGCAGCTCTGACTTGATGGGACATAAGTGTAGGAGAGTAGGGTCTGCAATCCTATGGTCACCCCCGATTTTTGCTTTTTGCTTCACTGGTTTACGACTTTCCCTGGCTGTGGGCCTGCTAATCAGACCCACAGCCTAGCTGTTCTCTCTCTAAATTGTCAAGCATGTACCTTAGGTGCATTTACCAATTGGTACTGGGCCACCTTATCAGTCCCTGTACAGCATACCTTAGGTATCCAGGGCCTAGGTGTACCCAGGGCCTACCAGGGGCTGAAGCATGTATTATGCCACCCCTGGCTGGCCATCCAAATCTGACACAACTGGCTGCACGACAGCTGGGGCAAGGTGGTGTAATCACCCTTTGCTTTAAATATAGTATCTCTATATCTAACCCTAAAATGGACACATATATTCCTATCAGTCACTCCTATGGCAGGCCTTAACAATCCTGAAGGCAGAGTGCTTGGAATTATGTGAGATGGTGCTCTGGCATGAGCTGAGCCCGTTTGCAGCTTGCGGAACCAAGTCCTAATAGCTGTTCCATGATAACGCTATACCATATACTCTTAAGTGCATTATGAACCTCGCGGTCAAATGCTAACTTTGGCATAGCATTATCAAAACATGTCGAGTAAGGTGTCATACAAATTGGAATACTAACCCCTCGCCAATTCTGGTGACGGAGTTAGCATTCCACCCTTCTAGAGGGACACGACATGTATGTAACTGTGAACCCCGGTTAAAGTTAACTCGAGCCTCAGCATCACAAAATGGATGCTGCCACCACAGACACAAGTCTGACCAGCTGCTGGGAGTCCTTCCAGCGAGGGAGGCTTGGACAAAGGGTTTCCTGCCTTGGGAGGTGCTAGCACCACCCCAGACAGGATTTTGTGTATTAGGTAAGACAGGGCTGAAAGGAATGAGACATGCCTGGGGCACACAAGGTATCCCTGTGCATATGCCGGTCTAAACCAGTTCCTGGGGCACCCCAGCCCCAGAGCTGGTGCAAGATCGGACAAAGGAAAGGGGGTGTAACCACCCCCCTTCCTGGTCCCACCCAGAGGAGGGACCTAGTCGTAGTGCAGCCCCCTTAAGCTGAATAAAGGTAGGAGCTGGTCCCATTCCAAATCAGATTAATCTTGACAACTTCCACGAAGAAACTCTTGACCTTCGACCTCCTGATTCCAGAAGACTGAAGAATCTCCCCTATGGTCAGGGATTGACCATCCTGCTTCGCAGGCACCATCAAGCTCCTGTGCGGTTTGCTGCAGAGTACTTCCATCCCGGAATCCGACGACCCAGCTCGACAAGACCCGGACCTCCAGACCTCTCTGACCTCTACCCACATCCACAGCACAGCTGGGACCCGTGGGTGTGACGAGCAACGTGGAGACGGCCATCTTGCGAAACCTGCACAGCGCTTGCAGCACGACCGCCGAGGGATCCTCGAGTGAGTGCATTGGGGTCCGAGAAACCCCACACCGACGCAGCTCTTGCACCAAAGACCAGCCCCCCAGCATCCACGAGATCTGCGTGGGGCCCTTTTGCCTGGTTGCTGCTTGTCCTGTTGTCTGGTCACTTGCCGGCTGGCTCGTGACCTTTGAGACGACGATCCGAAGAATCCAACCCTGCTGGTCTGGTCCCCCAGACTGGCCCTTGCTTCCTTGTAAAAGAGGAGCACCCCGGACCCTCCTGGTCCGCACCAGACGCCATCTTTGTTCCACCGCGTGGCTTGCATTAGCCAAGGCCTGTTGTCCAGATCGACGATCCGACACCGCCAACAGCAGCAGACTATGTGGGACAGCTTGTGCCTCCAGCCTGGTTGTGAAGAGCAGCTCCTGGTCCGCGCAGCTACAGAGAGAAGCGACCCTTCCTTCACCTGGCTGCGGCGACAGCATCTGGTTCCCTCCTGGTTCAAGCACCGTCACTGGCTAGTGACCGAGACTCTGTCCCCTTCCCTTTCAGGACTCCTTCTTCTAAGTTCCATCCTTGGAACCACCGGACTCCTCCATCTGGCTGCCTGCCAGCAACTCCTTTTTTCAGGCATCACCGGGATCAACGCAGCAAACCCGACGCAACTTCAGCCCTACGCACCCGCAGCCTGTGGGTTAGGTAACTAAAGCTTCTAGGTGCTGAAGTCTGTGTACACTATCCTAGTGTCCAGGTCCACTGTTGTTTTCCCTCCATCCAGCCGGGTTCGTCCTGAATCCGCAACTTTCTAAACCATACGATCCATAGACGTTGGTACGCATCCCGCGTGAGAGTTTCCACTCTGCACGTGAGTCCCGTGGGCCTCCTGCTCCTTACTTACCTAGTTTGTAGCGTAGTCCCAGTGATCCTCCAGCCTCTGGATCTCCTTACAGTACTTTCCTTCCTCACATTCCATTGTTTTGAGTATATGGTTTGTCGTGCCCCTAAGGCACATGTTGTACATCAAAATGAAGGCTCTGGATTCGAGAAGGTGGCAAGTAAGTAATTTATTGCAGCAGACAGAAAGTAACAGGACCGTCGCCCATCTGGCCAAGCAGTAACTGACCAGATTGGAACTCTAATAGACACAAGGTAAGAATCATGCAAACAGTCTAGAAGGTTGAAGCAAGAGTGAGCAGGGAAAGTAATGGGAAGGGAAAAAGCTATGTACAACACATCTCCCCCCTTTGGACAATAAATGAAAAGAAAGAAAAGCAAAGAACAAATGAACAAAGAAAACTCTCAGTGAACATAGTCATTTAAATAAGCAGGTGGATGACGAGAGCGAGGACTCCTTAAGTTCACACTAGCAGAAGAATGAACTGGAATAGAAGCAGGAATGGAATTCCCAACTCCATCATCACACAAAGAAGAGGAAGCATCGCCACCACCCACCTCCCCCCGTACAGCAGGCAAACAAGGCAAGCTGGCATCTTCTTGAGTTGATAACATGTAGCCATTGCAACCTTTACCAGACAGAGAAGAAAAACAATCAGAAGAATTCACACCATTTTTCTGATAGAGTGCAACTCACCTGTAGTTCCATTTAGCACCATTCTCAAGTACTACAAAATTAGGATAGGCCTTCTTAACACGAAAAGGACCATTACATTTTGAAAGACCTTTGGCACAGCGACCAGGTTTGACTTTGACAAGATCCCCATTGGAGATAGGTAGAGGACATAAACCCAATGGGGAGGGTTGCTTGTCATTTTCTCTTAGCCAGGCAGGAGTCAACCGTGAAACAGGGGAGCGACCCCGCATCAGTTCAAAGGGAGATTTTTCCCCCTGTTTATGAGGCGTAGAGCGATACGCCCAAACCAACTCTTGTACGCGCTCATCAGAAAAACAACCACTTGCAACTGACATCTGAATCACACCTTTCACCAGCCGGTTGACTCTTTCGCACAGGCCATTTCCCTCAGGATTGTAAAGACAGGTGCGGTGATGAGACATGCCACAATCACGCACAAAATTAGACATTTTGGTTGATGTTAGTTGGGTGCCGTTATCAGTAATTAGAACGGATGGGAAACCCTCATTCAGGAAAACAGACTTAAGGAAAAGGATAGTGGCATCAGTTGTGATTTCTCTCAAGAAACGTACAGTCAACCACTTTGAAAAACAGTCAATAACCACCACAGCAAATCGTTGATCTGAAGGCAGTTCGCTCATAGGACCAATGAAGTCTAAGCATATAGTATGCCAAGGTGTGCTTTTAAAAGAGATGTTGCCAATAGAATGAGAACCAACGACTTTTAGACGTTTCTCACCTTCTTTGCAAAAGGAACATTTGACAACACAGTCGACAGCATCGCTATCGATTGCAGGCCACCAAAAGTTTTCTTTCACACGCCGCTGAGTGAGGGTTTGGCCCAAATGACCTTCATGAGCCAAAGCGAGAATTTTACTCCGCAAGGAAGTAGGAGGAATAAAACGATCGCCTCTCATTAGTACATTTTTCCCAAAAAGGGACAATTCACTCAAGACCCTAAGAAAAGGTCTGACAGCGGGCTCAAGAGTACTTTCTCTTCTTGCTCCTTTAAGAACGAGACCAACAACAGCCTTTAGAACATGGTCTTCCTCCATGCTCTTGGACCACTCCTCAGCTGAGAAAGAACTCTCACACAAAAACAAAACATCTTGTAGAGAAGCAACAACTAAATCATCACAAATCTCACCAACTGAATCTAGACCATTACCAGGAGGTGTAGGGAGGCGTGATAAACAATCGGCTTGAATGTTCCTCCAGCCATGAACAAACTCAACCTCAAACTGGTAATCCTGCAGGCGAGAAGCTAACCTGGCTAGTCTTGGCGAACCCTTACCTGTACCGCCAGGCGCCAAGGCGTTAACGAGAGGTTTGTGATCTGTGCGAAGGACGAAACGTGAACCCCACAAATATGTTCTAAAATAGTTTACACCCCAAGCAGCAGCAAGTGCTTCCCGTTCAATAACGGAATAATTAGCTTCAGAGGTAGACAATGGTCTAGAAGCAAAGGCTATGGTTTTTTCGGTTCCTTCATGTTTTTGGAGAAGCACAGCACCAAGGCCGATACCACTCGCGTCCACCATTAAGACAGAAGACCGTTTAATGTCAAAAGGGGTAAGGACATTAGAAGACTTGAGCTCGGATTTGATGCTACAGAAACAAGACTCTTGTTCACTAGACCAAGAAAATGTTGCCCCTTTTTTCAACAGAGACCTTAAGGGAGCTGTTTTCGAGGCGAAATCTTTCACAAACTTTGAATAGAACTCAATTAGCCCCATGAAGGACCTGAGCTGTTCCTTATCAGCTGGGGAGGGGGCCAACTCGATAGCTTCCAAAAGATTTTTTTTAGGCCTTATCCCATCAGCAGAGATACAGAAACCTAAATATTCTACCTCCTTGACCAAAAATGCACATTTCTCACGGCGTAGTGTGAGACCGGCATCAACAATCCTACGAAGAGCATTTTGTAGGATATTGTTATGTTCTTCTAAAGTATCGCCGAAGATGAGGATGTCATCTTGGAAGAAAATTACTTTGTCTAATCCCTTGAAGACCTCAGTAACCATTCGCTGGAACACACTAGCAGCAGAAATGAGACCAAACGGTAACCTAGTAAATTGAAAGGTTCCTTCTCCTGTGATAAAAGCAGTAAGATGCTTTGAACTCTCATCTAAACGAATCTGATGATAAGCGTGTTTAAGGTCTAATTTGCTAAAAAATCTTGCTCCCTTGAGGGTGGAGACCAACTCACCTATATTGGGTAAGGGAAATATATCAGCCACTACACATTTATTCAAGGAGCGTAGGTCTACACAGAACCTAATTTTGTTATCGGGTTTCTGTGAAATGACAACAGGGGAAACCCATGGAGAAGCCTCTACCGGCTCAATGATGCCACCTTGAAGCATTTCTTCTAGAACAGTTTTAACCTCACCACGTAAGGCAAAAGGAACTCTCCTAGCTTTGTGTTGTACCGGAATGCTGCCTTCTTTCAACAATATTCTGTGAGAGTAACCTTGTAGTTCGCCTAATTTTTCTCTGAAAACAAGGCTGTGATTTGAAAGAATGTCATCAATAGAGCAATCATCAATAACTAACACAGGTTCATCAGCTCTGAGGTTAACAATAATATGCAAGTCATACTGGTGAGAACGTCCCAGAATGGCGGGGCCATCTACGGACACATAAATTTTACCCCAGATGGATCTATTTTTAAAAACAATGCTCCCTTCGAAATAACCAAGAAGGTCAATTTTCTCTCCCTGGTAGCCGGAAGGAAAAATGTCACACTCATCTAGACGTTTGTTTCCCCATACCTCCTTAAACATAGATGAAGGGATTATAGTCCACTTGGACCCAGTGTCAACCATTAAGTTGATGCGTTTGTCATCAATTATGAAGTCAGCTTTAGGGATTTTTTCCCTCTTTTCAACACATGTACACACAGAATCATATAACACCAGAATTTTGTTGACATCCCGCTTCAGGTCACCATAATCACCTACAACAGTAACCCTCGGGTTAGACCTGTTCTTGCACATTTTTGCGAAGTGACCCAACTTGCCACAACGTAAACATTCCTTGTTGTTAGCGAAACAGAATTTAGCATCAGACATGTGTGAATAACTCCCACACCTGGAACACATCTTAGACATAAATTTGTTGTTAGGCTGCACTTGAGATCTATTAACAAACTGTTGGGGCATATTTTTTTTTTGTAGAACATAGCCCTTCTTTCTAACTATAGCTATAGCAGTAGCTTCATCATCACTCATGTCACTATTGATAACTTTATGGGATATTTCAGAAACCTTTGAGTCTACACTACCCTTTTGCAACTCCTTAATACATTTTTCACTCTCTTCCACAACTTTCGCCAATTCAATTGCTACTTTAAGGGTAGCATTTTTAGCCGCCCACAAGCGTTCTTGAATTTTCCTATTATTAGCTTGTACAACTAATTGGTCCCTAATATGTTCATCAGCCATTTGGCCAAAATTACACTTAACAGATAATTCACGTAGGCGAGCAACAAAGTCATCTATACTTTCACCCTCAAGCTGTTTGTTTTTGTAGAATCTGTAACGTTGAAGGATTAGATTTTCTTCCCTTCCAAACCTATTCTCCAATCGAGCGATAGCTTCTTTGTACTCGTCCAAAGGTTGTGAAGAGGAAGAGAGAACCTGAGGCAAATATTTAAAAAGACGTTGTCCTTCCTTCCCCAGTGTGGTCATCAAGAGTGCTGTTTTTCTTTTAGGTGAAAAGTCCTCTCCGTCAAGAGCCTCTATATAGTTATTAAACATTGTAATCCAGTCCTCCCAGGGGGTGGAAGGATTGCCTGGCTCGCTTAAAAACTGCGGAGGAAGAGCAACGTTTATGGATTGCGCCATGACACCTTTGAATAGCGCCAAGAATTGTTAATATATGTTCAAGCGCTATCCTAAATTATAGGAAGGACGAAACCATAAAATCCCATGAATGACTGACTTGCGCTTGAGTAAGAAACGTTACAAAACCAACTCTAACATGTGCTTTTTTTTTTTTATTAAGTTGCAGTCATGAATCCTTTCGTAGGATTAATAAGCCATCAAAGTACTTTAAATCCACACGTGTTTTGTTTGCCGATATCACAGATACAAAGAAATGTTTATAATACCAGACTATGCTTACTTGTAATTTTGAAGTCTTTGAACCCTTCTTTTTAATCACCTGAGCGCTAAAATCGTCAGCGTTTTTCTGCCGAAAATAATCACCGGAATAATATCTTTTAAAATGGCCGCTTGCGTATGATGTCACGGAGGTCACGTAGTTAACCTCGCGTTGCGCAGCGTCCAGTTCATGAACGTTCCTGTGAGCAAGACTCTTCGTCGCACCTCGCGCCTTCAGCCCTTCACGAGACAGGGTTACGTGGCAACGAGGAATGCCAATGACAATCTGATTACGCACCTTGTTACTCTGTTGCCAGGTAACGAAGAAGGCTGTGCGCACGACGTCATCAACTGGCGTTGGGCAGAAAAGGCGAAGAAAAGCAAAATTAGCTTTTTCACTCGAAGATTTTCAACGCCGATTAGCTGCAGGAACGACAGGAAAAACGGCAGAATAAAACGCTGCATCCAGTGAGTTCGTTGGGAAACGGATCGCCGTTTATTCTTCAATCTTTCTTTTGCTGCAGGCAGGAATGAAGTAGAAATGGCCAGATGCTCCCAACCAGAAGTCGCCAAAATGTTGTACATCAAAATGAAGGCTCTGGATTCGAGAAGGTGGCAAGTAAGTAATTTATTACAGCAGACAGAAAGTAACAGGACCGTCGCCCATCTGGCCAAGCAGTAACTGACCAGATTGGAACTCTAATAGACACAAGGTAAGAATCATGCAAACAGTCTAGAAGGTTGAAGCAAGAGGGAGCAGGGAAAGTAATGGGAAGGGAAAAAGCTATGTACAACAGCACACTTGTAAATATTGTGCGAACTCGTATTTCCCTTTGAGTATTGTCATGTGCTTAGCCCTCTGATCTCATAAAGAGTTCAGAGGTGTATGTTAGTTAATAAATATCTGTTTATTTTCATAACAACCTGTGTGGTGTCCTTTCACTTGGTATTCAAGGGGTTATATGTGGTAAAACAGCTGGCTTCACATGCTATTCAGAGTTTAGCCTAAAGACTGCTTTTGTCCACGCTACTACGATAGCTGGTCTATAAGGTTGACTTACAACCAATCACCATAAGGGTTGTTTGGACTGATACAAGGTGATCACTAGAACTAGTGAGCATCATATATCAGGCCAACTTCTCACAATAAGCAGAGAGGAAAATCACTTCTACCCTCTGCATCGTAGCAAGTGTAGAAACACAGGTGGCAATTAAATAAGAGGGGTGGGAGGAGATCACAAAGAATCGGAACTCATTAGTAGCACCACAGGGTCCTTCACTTAATTCCCAGACTCTAGCCAGCAAAGCAATATATTATCAGGACTGATCCCAGCTAAGATAAAAGCCTTAAAGCTGTTCCATCTGAGAATATAGCACATTAAGACAGTCAATTTTCTTCTCACTGTCAAGGAAAATCTGTTTTGACTGTCCTTTACAAAAAAAGATGCAATCTAGTGAATAGAAATATATTCAAAGTGAAAAAGCACATTCTAAGCAGTATGCAAGTGAGTGAAAGGTGGATCATGCCATAGGTGGTTACCGAGACACGCTAACGAGAACCCATCTATTGCATACATGAGACAAGCTAAATTTACACAGAAAATGCTCTAAAGATTGGCACTGGCATCTCTCCGTGCTATTCCTGATGCTGCCCAACCTTATTTCAGGAGCTCAGCAATGGCACAGATCAGGGAAGGTTACAGCAGGGTATGTCGTGAAGTGAGATGCAGTTTTTCTCTTGATCACACGACTCATTACTGTGGGTATCGAATTTTGCTGCAATGTTTTACTTATAGCAGTAACAAGATCCCGCGAGGGATACATGTGCACTGACAATTTAATTAGCTGAGAGAATGCCACTGAGAGAATCCTGTGGGAAACAGGTTAATAGAACCTCAAGGAATTTATTATTAGTTTAATAAAAAAATTCATTGTGACATTGGGATCTGTCTGCCCTGGGAATACAGTGAATTGCATGGGGCATAATTAGTGTGACTTCATCAATGTGTAATTACCTGCATTGGAACCTGAGTCATTATGCCATTGTCTGTCCTTTTCCCTGCCTCATTGTCATTACACAGACCTTACACCACCATCAGGTTTACCAATCTCTTTTACATTTGTTCCTATTCACACTTCTATTTTAGTGTGGAGGCCCAGTAACTCAATTACTCCTTTGCTAGTTTTCTATTCTTTCATACTGATGAGCACTGGAGGGAAACAAAGAATCTCTGCACAAGCATAGACTGCCTTGTCAATAACTTAGAAGACCTTGTCCTTCATGAACCCAGAGTCAGCCTCCAACACTCCCCTCCGCTCCAATCTTTACTCTCCACTCAAGAAGACTAGCTAACTCCATGTAGCACACTTTGTTCGCTAAATACTTAACTGTCTTTGTTGCTGATTTTTTAATAGACAACCAAAGCATTGATTTCCATGATTCCAGGACTCCTGCAAATGCAGCCCGGACAGGGTCTTCAAGAAATGTGAATCTTGGTACTCGAGTTCTCTGAGGCCAACCATCAGCACCTCATGCATCATGCACTTTATCTGATCGCCTTTCAACTAGGACCTTAAAATAATCATATGCACCGGTCTGAGAATAACTTTTGCTCTTGTCCAACATAGAGCTTCCGTGATTATCAAGTATGGAAAGCAAAGATTATTAATCCCCTTTGTGAGGGAATCTGGTCTTGCACTCAACACTTCAACCTTATGCGTTTAGTGGTCCTTGCTGCTGTTTCCACAACAAATGGGTTTCCTTAGGTTGGTTGCCTTGTACCCAACCGCCAATCTGGATGACCAGTGGATCACCTTTAATCTGGTCACTATACCGTGACCAGTTTAGCTTGGGCAGCCCTACCAGGAGACTAAGCTCCCAATGACATAGCTCTCCCATCACTGAAACACGCAAGCCCCTCGACGACTTCAAGGTGGTGATCCTCCGAGGAAGAAGGGAGTCTGAGTGCAAGTGCATGCCGCAGTCAAGTAAAGCTAAATGGAGGATGAGTCTGAGATGCCTTACAGATCTTGTGAGGGAAACTATCCAAAGAAGCACAAGGGGCCTTACTCTGAAAGCTGCTCATATCCGTCAAAATGCCAGGATGTAGGGATGTGGGCAGCCCTTCTAAATACTGCACTTGTAGACTTACATTGTAACTCACTGTGGATCCTCTAAGTGTTGATTCAACGCTACAACCAAAAAGGGTTCAGAGATGCATATTGAGTCTTATTTACAATCTCAGGGCAAACAAAAGTACTGCGAATGTAACTGAAAGCATAAGGAACACACAGCCTTGTTTTCTCAGTTCCAGTACCTGCTCTGATCACACAGTTTAGAGAATAAATGGCTCTGCACGGATTCCAATTCATAAGACCCCCATACCATCTCCAGCCATCAGAGCCCCTCCTATGAAAGAATATGATTCTGCTCCCATACTGCCATTGAAATCACTGTATCTTCCGGTGGCTCCGATTATGAAATCCTCTGCAAGCTCTATTGAAGACTAGCAGTACCCCAATTTATCTGTATCCCTCCACTCTCTTGGAGCCGAATAGTGAAAACGTTTTCAGGGCACTGGAACTGGGGAAGAGCTTCTGTATGGCGGTCCTCCATCCCTTACAGAGGAATCACCAAAGCATTCCTGTGACCTCCAAATGACTGTTACTTAAGGGAGAATAAAGCAGGCAATGGCCATTCGAAAGGCCCCTCGGAATTCATCTTACCCACTGAGGGCCTATGCAACAATCCCCTCTTTAGTTTTCTCAAACCTCTGGGTAAATTTTACTTGGGTCTTCAAACCTCCTTTTTGGTACCCAATGGGGTCTCCCCCGCCAAATTCTTCAAACCCACATGGAGGGGGGCATTTTGCTTGACTAATCATTTTGGACTATCAATGGATTTTCTATACATTTTTGAATTTTAGAAAAGGGCCCGTTATGGATGTCCAGTTATGCTACTAGAAAGGCAATCTGTCATATCCCAGTATACATGCATTTTTCCTTGGTCCCCACCCAGCTGCCCTCACTGACTGTGCCACTGACACTCATCCCAGCAACCCCCCCCCCAGCAGCTGACACTTCACATGGTTCTAGTCATTAGATCTTGCACCATTGCTTCTCAGATCTCCCAGGACACAAGACGAAGCTTGACAATCCTCTTCCATACAGGCAGAGGATTCTAGTGTGAGTTCAGAATTTGGCAGAGACAACCTTAACAAAGTCTGCTATTTCTATTACTTGCTAAACTACATCACCGTCCTGATTTCCTCAGACACGGTCGCTCCTCCTCACGCTGCTCCCTGACCTGACTCCAGATGGGTATCGTTATTGCAAGTCCACCGCCTGCATTGTAGATGCATATAATAATATTTTAATTAGCATCGTACGCCAGATCGCTATACATCGCCTTTAAACCTGTTAAATCTGACTAATTAGCATATCACCGTAGCGCGAGTCGCCCATAGCGCGCTGCAACGTTCTTGTAATTTGTGCTGCCTTTATTTTCACTGTTTGCCTAACTGTGTCATTATATTAGCGTTTTACCATTTTTGTGTCCCAACCCTGCATCGCTTTTGGCTGACTGCCATTTTAGTTTGTTTGTTGTTGTTTTGCCTTCCCTCCCCGACTCTCCACCCCGCCTCCCGCCTCCCAGCTGCTCCTCCCTCCCACAGATCGTCAGGCTCCGCTCTCCCACGAGTCCTCTGTGATCGTCCTGATTTCCTCAGACACAGTCGCTCCTCCTCACGCTGCTCCCTGACCTGACTCCAGACGGGTATCGTTATTGCAAGCCCACCGCCTGCATTGTAGACGCATATAATAATATTTTAATTAGCATTGTACGCCAGATCGCTATACATCGCCTTTAAACCTGTTAAATCTGACTAATTAGCATATCACCGTAGCGCAAGTCGCCCATAGCGCACTGCAATGCTCTTGTAATTTGTGCTGCCTTTATTTTCACTGTGTGCCTGACTGTGTCATTATATTAGCGTTTTACCATTTTTGTGTCCCAACCCTGCATCGCTTTTGGCTGACTGCCATTTTAGTTTGTTTGTTGTTGTTTTGCCTTCCCTCCCCGTCTCTCCACTCCGCCTCCCGCCTCCCAGCTGCTCCTCCCTCACCCCTCCCCTTCCACTATCCACATATGACAGATGCTTTTTCGCGCAGCGTTCACGCGCAGCGGCCGCGCCCCATGCGCGCCGAAGGTGCGCCAAAGGTAAGCCCGTCTACGCCCGTCCGTGCCTGGACAGCACCCAGCGCCAGACCCCCTGGCCCTCGCAAACCTCACTCATCCCGCATAACGTACGACACCGCCACCCTCCTAGCCCTTAACCCCGGACGCACATCACAATGCTACGAGGCAGCCCCAGGACATGCCCACGGCCCCTTCGCCTGCCACTCCTGCAAGTTCGCCTGCATCAAGACCCCCACCAAATCCACTAACTCCAAACACAGCTCCGACCCTAACCACCTGAAGTGCATCCTGCTAAACACCCGCTCGATCCACAGACACGCCACAGAACTCTGGGACCTACTCGACACTGCTTCACCGGACATCGCCTTCCTTACAGAAACCTGGATGAACGCCTCTTCAGCGCCCAACATTCCCATAGCCATCCCGGACGCTTTCAAGATCATCCGTAAAGACCGCACCAACCAAACAGGAGGAGGCATCGCCATCGTCCATAAGAACATCATCAGAATCAAGACCAGCCTCGACGATAACCTTGCAACCACCGAACACCTCCACTTTCAGATCCACACCGACCCCAGGACCACACTTAGAGGCACCCTCATCTACAGACCACCAGGAACCCGTAAACAATTCAGCGAAGACATCACTGACTTCATCAGCCCACATGCCCTCGCCTCCGAGAACTACATGCTACTGGGAGACCTCAACTTCCACCTGGAAAAGAAAAACGACAGCAACACCACCACCCTTCTGGACAACCTGGCCAATCTTGGTCTCAAACAACTTGTTGACACCCCCACCCATATAGCCGGACATACAATCGACCCAATCTTCACCTCCAGTAAGCACATCTCCTTCGATCACACCACAGCTCTCCACTGGACGGCCATAGCTGTGTTCACTTCAACTACAAAACCACCTAGACCCACAACCTATTCCACGAAGAAACCGGAACAAAATCACCACCGACCAACTCCTCACATCGCTCAAACAAAACCCTCCCGCCCTCTCATCGTACCCAAACCAAGCGGCCACCAAACTCAAACAATGGATCACTCACAGCGCTGACGAACTAGCACCCTTGAAAAACCACCAAACCAAACAGGGTAGCAAAAAAGCCCCCTTGTTCAACGAGGACCTTAAGAAATCCAAGAAACTATGCCGTACTCTCGAGAAAACATGGAGAAAAAACCCAACCACTGACAACCTGACCACCTTCAAGACAGCCACCCGCAAACAACACCAACTGATCCGATCCACCAAGAAGTCAGCATTCAAGGATCAACTCGACAACAACGCCCAAAACAGCAAGGAACTATTCAACATCGTCAAAGAATTTACCAACCCCACCACAGCCTTAAACGACATTACTCCCTCCCAAGAACTCTGTGACTCCTTATCCTCTTTCTTCTTCAACAAAATCGCCGACATACATAACAGCTTTGAGAACATTTCCAAAGAACAGTCCACTCCACCCACCTCCGAACCTAAACCTCCCTCTAACATCCTTAACGCCTGGAACCTAATCACCACTGAAGACACCATCCGCTTAATGAACTCCATCCATTCAGGCTCTCCAACCGACCCCTGTCCCCACCACATCTTCAACAAAGCAGACTCCATCATCGCACCCCATCTCCGTGATGTCATCAACTGCTCCTTCAACTCCGCTACCTTCCCAGAAAGCTGGAAACACGCCGAACTCAACGCCCTCTTGAAGAAACCCACAGCGGACCCCTCTGAACTCAAGAACTACCGCCCCATCTCCCTCCTCCCATTCCCTGCCAAAGTCATTGAGAAAGCCGTCAATAGACAGCTCGCCGCCTTCCTTGAATCCAACAACTCCCTCGACTCCTCACAGTCCGGCTTTCGAGCCAAACACAGCACCGAAACCGCCCTTATTGCAGCGACAGACGACATCCGAACACTACTGGACAACGGAGAAACAGTTGCCCTCATCCTACTCGACCTCTCCGCCGCCTTCGACACAGTCTGTCATAGCACCCTCATACAATGCCTCAGCAACATCGGCATACAAGGAAAAGCCTTGGACTTGATCATCTCGTTCCTCGCCGGGAGAACCCAGAGAGTCCGACTCCCCCCATTCAAATCAGAGGCCACCGAAGTCATCTGCGGAGTACCACAAGGATCATCACTCAGTCCCACCCTCTTCAACGTTTACATGAGTCCCCTCGCATCCATCGCGCGACAACGCAACCTCAACATCATCTCTTACTCTGACGACACCCAGCTGATCCTTTCCCTTACCAAAGACCCTAACACCGCCAAAACCAATCTTCATGAAGGCATGAAAGAAGTAGCCGAATGGATGAAAAACAGCCGCCTAAAACTTAACTCAGACAAAATGGAAGTCCTCATCCTAGGATCATCCCCCTCTGCCTTTGACGACTCATGGTGGCCATTGGCCCTGGGCACGGCACCCATACCCACAGACCACGCACGTAACCTAGGCTTCATCCTAGACTCCTCCCTCTCGATGACCAGACAAGTCAACGTCGTCTCATCCTCTTGCTTTAACGTACTTCGTATGCTCAAAAAAATATTTCGTTGGATCCCCACCGAAACAAGAAAGACTGTCACCCACGCTCTGGTCACTAGCCGACTGGACTATGGAAACACCCTCTACGCCGGAACCACTTCCAAATTACAGAAAAAACTCCAACGCATCCAAAACGCATCAGCCAGACTCATATTGGACATCCTGCGCCAAGCTCACATTACTGGTCACCTGAAAGACCTCCACTGGCTTCCCGTCAACAAGAGAATAACGTTCCATCTCCTCACCCACGCACACAAGGCCCTCTACAAACTAGGACCCGAATGCCTCAACACACGACTGTCCTTCTACACACCGACCCACCAACTAAGATCCTCCAATCAAGCCCTCGCCGCAGTTCCACGCATCCAAAGATCCACCATGGGAGGAAGATCCTTCTCCTACTTGGCGGCCAAAACCTGGAATTCTCTCCCCACTCACCTCCGCCTTACCCAGAGCCACATTTCCTTCAGGAAGGAACTTAAAACCTATTCGATAAATAATGCACCCCCTTCCCCCAAGCACCTTGAGACCCTCTGGGTGAGTAGTGCGCTATACAAATTCCTGAACTTGAACTTGAACTTGAACATTGCATAATTGGGTCTTAAGACTGTGCAATCCACTCATTTCATTTCATAAAGCTTTATTCGGAACATTTAAAAAAAACATGTCCATAAAAGCACATACAGTTACAAATACAAACAATTCATTAAAAATTACATATTTCATTAAAAAGAACACATAATACAAAATGTCCAGAGGGGGATGGAATAAATATTTAAAAATATTGAAATATTTTAAAAACACATACTTTTCCTGGCGCTAATAGCTTTAAGCAAGAATGTAGCAGTAAAAAAGCAAATGTCCGGGTGATTCAATTTAAAAAGCAGTCTCATAGCATCCGTAGTAGTTCTCACTCCAAATCTGTTTAACATAGGCTTCAGGTAGAATTTCCGTAATTCCCTATACAATTCGCATGTTAATAAAAAGTGCTTAGTGCTCTGTTCCGTTTTGTTATCACATTCACATGGGCCAATAGGGCGCGTTTTAATGTTAGGGCACGCAACAAGATAATGTACTATACCCATCCTCATTCTGGTTAGTACAAACTGGTGCGAAACTCTTGTAACTTGTGACAAATACGGACTAAATCCAATAAATTCATTCATGCTATTGTACAGTACACATGTGGATAACTTAGAATCCTCCAAAAAATGCCTTTCATTACAATAATTCAGAAAAATTGTTTTCATATTTGATTTGGAGATATCCGAGACACTGTATGGTTCATTAATCACATTGGTCCCGAAAATCTTTTGAGAACATTCAATAATGTATTTAATCCAAGGGATCTTTAAGTGCTGGTCTAATAAAAGACAGTCCTCGATAATTGCTCTATTCAATGAGGTACCGTCGCTAAGCCAAATTGAGCGCCATAGTAATAGGGGCCTTAGCATAATCATATCAGTTAGGGCGTGAATCCCTGTCTCCTTATGGACCAAGGAGTTGGAGGTAGACTTGGGCAAACACAGGAGCCTTTTCAGGAAGATATTCTCGTCTACCTGAAGGCTCCTCGCAGGTGACACACCCCAGACGCCAGCCCCGTAAAGGGCCGCAGAAAGACATCTAGATTGGTAAATTTTTAACATGTCTTTAATACGTCTATTCCCCAGCTTCTTGGCAAACAAAAAGACCCCGTTGGCACTCCTGATCATCTTTGTTCTGACAACTTTGTGTTCAGTGGCCCAGCTCCCATTATTGGAAAAAGTAATTCCCAAATAGCAAAAATGTTCAACTTTTTTAACCAATTCACCATCAATTAAATAGTGGGTTTTACCTTTAATTTTAGTTTTTCCCGGCCTACACTCCATTACATATGTTTTAGACTTATTGATCACCAGTTTCCTGCTTTTGATGAATTGTACAAAACGGTCCATCAAACGTTGAAGACCCAGGGGAGTCCTAGACAGTAACACTGCGTCATCCGCATAGAGTAGTACAGGTATATTAAGCTTATTAACTCTAGGGGCATCCGCAGCGACTGTCTGCAGGACAGAATCAACCTCATTATGAAGAGAGTAAAAAGCAGGGGCGCTAAAACGCACCCCTGTCTAATACCTCTTCCTATCCCAAACTTGGTCGTACATTCCCCATTAGGTCCATAACGGACACTGGTGCGGAGCTTTTCGTACAAGCGGGCAAGGAAATATATTATGCCTTCAGGTGCCCCCATTTCTAATAATTTGACCCATAAAATAGCGTGGTCTACCAAATCAAAAGCGCTACTAAGGTCAGCGAAACATAAATATAGCGACCCTTTTTTGGCCTGGGTGTATTTCCCTACCAGGAGCTCTAGATTCAGGCACTGTTCAATGGTACCACGGCCTTTTCTAAAACCAAACTGGCAGTTGCTTAAGATCTCATTGGTTTCTGCCCACTCCTCTAGTCTTACTAGGAGGACCCTACTCATAATTTTAACAGATGAGTCCAGTAAGGATATTGGTCGGTAATTTTTTGCATCCCCCCGGTCACCTTTCTTATAAATGGGGATGATTATTGACTCTTCCTTTTTTTTTTTTTTTAATTCTTTTTATTGCAAGTTTTTCCCATATTTTACATTACAGACAGGGCACGACAAATGGCATATACTTTACAGATATCTAATCATTAAAGAAAAAGAAAAAGAAAAAAGGGAAAAGAACAACAGAAATACTACAGAAATATATACGAGAGAAATTAGGTAAAGAATACAATATTTTGTACATTCAATAGATAACAAGAATTCGTAGGATTTTTTTTTTTTTTTTTTTTTTTTTTTTTTATCATATTCCTTCTAACAAAGATATCTGACTGCGGTCTTCAATCCAGACTCTCCTCTTTCCATCGTGTAAGAGGTCCCCAAATCTCTTTACCAGTTTTCCTACGCCTTTTCCCCTTTCTTGCATAAATTTCTATCTCCAGATTATATATTGAGAGCAACTTTGCCAGCCATTGGTGATATGATGGAGCTTTAGGGTCCAGCCATGCCGATGCAATTGTAAGTCTTAATACTGCCATAGCCATAAACAAAAAATATTTCCATATCTCACCAGGTCTACAGCTACTTTGTTGATGTCCCTCCCCTTCCTCTTTTACCCCCAAGAGTATAATTGAAGTTGTAATAATCAGATCTATTCCTAGATTTTGAAAAAAACCCTCGATACTTTTAATCAGTGGTTGTAAGTGAGGGCATGTTGCAAATATATGTAGCAGATCTGCATCAAAGTCCCCACACCTAAAGCAATTAGTTCCCGTTATACCACCCCACTGAGCAATTTTTGCAGGAGTATGATATAGATGAAATAATGTTTTATAATGTTGTGCCTGCAGGGGCGCAGAACACAACAGTGTGCACCCCATTTCTAAAGAAGTATCGAAAGTTTCCTCACCAATGTTCAAGCTAAGCTTCCATTTGCTTGACCATTTCTCTATATCATCCTCTCTTGAAGCTAATAATTCTGCATACAATCTCTTGATAGTACAATCCTCCCCTGCCTGTATCACTTCCATAATTTCATTTTTAGTAAATCCTAGCAGGCCACCCTTTTTGTCATGCAGAAAGCTCCTAATTTGTAAATATTTAAAAAATTGCCTTTTATCCAGTGCAAATTTAGTTTGTAAATCCAAAAACTGGTAAACTCCCTGTTGTCCCATGATATCACCAACCTTTCTAAGTCCCTTCCGTTCCCATTCTCTCAATATACTCCCTGACGTGATTTCCTCAGACAAGTTCGGATTTCCTTTCAGCCTTGTATAGGCTCTTCCCAGGTAGATGGTATTTTACGACAAATGGCTGCGTTAAAGATTTTGGTCAACAATGGGCCCCAAATCTCCGGTGCAGTCTTATACACGTCTATGGGGACGCCATCCGGACCCTGGGCCTTTCCTCCTTTACTGGTTCTTATACTAGCCATGACTTCTTCTGTGGTAATATCTAGGGCTAAGATGGGCCAGCCTTCTTCATGGGAAACTATTGTATTACTTGAATCAAAGATATTGGAAAAATGTTGGATCCAAGATTCCATGCTCACATTAGATGTGAGTTCTGGCGCCTTATCATCTTTTAGGAATGGGCTATTCACCGTGGACCAGAACAGGGTACAGTTATTCGTATCCGCTGCTTGGCTAAGGTTATCCCACGCTTCCTGCTGTAGCTCAGCTTTTCTACGTTTAAGGGTCATATTATATCCCTGTCTAAGTTGAACCACCAGATTCTTATCCCTTCGTTTAGCTGCTAAAGCCTCTTTAAGATCAATCCGGGCAGTAGAGCAAGCATGATCAAACCAACCCCTTTTACACCTATTCTTGGACCCAGCCTCTTTAGTAAACTTCTTGTTGATGGTTGAATTGATTCTGTTAAAGTGGTCAATACTGTCAGTGGAGGTGTCATCCTGTTCTAGTATTGCCGTGATCTCCATCAGACAACTAGAAATGATGGAATCAGAAGTTATATCCGCTTTTTCTCCCTTCCACCTCAATCTATACCCATTCGGTCTATGAGGTTCTATATTAACAATATTACCCTGTTCACAAACATAGACATTGTTCCAGAAAGTTAATTGGGTAATCAAACAGTTGTGATCACTTAACATATTATCAATCACCTTAGGCATGGGGCATAACGGAGCAAGGGTTGAAGACATGCAAATAAAATCAATAATGGTGTTTAAAAGTTGGAATATTTTCACCCACATAATTTTTAGCATTGTCCATAATTTCCATATCATACTGTATCAGAAAATTATTCAAGGTTTCCCCATAGGTATGATGAGGAAAATGGACATCAGCTTCCCCTAGACGGTTATACACACCGCAAACCTTCTGAGAAGATAGTGGGCACACAGAAACATTAAAATCCACCACAAAAATAAATTCAAATACACCATTAAAATTCTTCACGAGATTGTTCAGTGTCATATCTAATTCATTAAGTGCAACATGTCTAGTGCCATCAAATGTGTTATTATAGAAATTAATCAGAAGTATATTTCTGCCAGCTTCTTGTGTAAGCCATAGAATTTGTGAATGAGCCCCCACATTAACAAACTTTTTCACTGAGATAGGTAATTTGTGCAATCCACTCATTTTAAGAAAGGCGTGTTGTCTTCTGATGTGCCCCAATAGGATAATTGGATTTCTTTTATCCCTACAGGATGTCATTAAAGTCCCCTTTAGATTTTGTGGGTGATGCTTGCTAACGTGAACTGAGCTCTGGCTTCAACAGAAAGCCATCATAGTGGTGAAAGCCCAGGGTTATTATGGTAGAACTGTTTGCTTTCTGAGACAAATAGAGCAGCAGCATTCAGCACTGCTCTGAGAGGGACAGGTGGGCACTGGCTAATCCTGTGAGGGGAGTGAGTGTTGCAAGCCTAGAGAGGGTGAAGACTTGAACAAGGGACTATAAGTCCTCTTCAGGAATAAGCTCTCTGATGCCACTAAGTGATCTGAATTGGGAGTGAGCACTTCTGGGCAGGAAGTTGATTTGGGGCTGTATCGTGAGTCTTGTGTTGAGGATGACTCTCAATGATAAAGCATAGTTGACTATAATGTGGTGGCAGTCTAGGAAGTGGAAAGTGTTGGTCCAAGTCTGTACAGGTATGTTAGATTTCCTATGTGAGATTAAGAAACATTACGTTTTTTTTATGGTTGAGTTTTAGATGGTAGGCAGACATCGCTCATTAAATGATCACCTTTGTTTTAGGAAGAAGATAAATGTCACTAGAGGAGAAAACCTGGAGGTACAACTGAGTGTTATCAGCATAGTGTTGATGGAGGATACCAAAGTTATTAAGGATAACCCTAAAAGGTTCCATATAGAGAGTCATGGGGGAACACTTTGTTGAATCTTAAACAACTCTGAGAGTGCATTCCTGATTTTAAGTGCCTAGTACTGATTAGATAAGTAAGAGGAGAACCATTTAAGAACTAGGCTTAAGTGTCATCAATGTATTGTTGATAAGAGTATACCAAAGTTGTGTACGATGACCCTTAGAGGTTGCATATTGATACTGAAAAGAGTGGGTGAAAGGATAGCGTCTTTGGGAAAACTGTGTTGTACTTTGGCCATATTGGAGAGAAATTCCTGGTTTTAAGTGTTTGGGACTGAGTGGACAAGTAAGAGAAGAACGATTCAAGAACTAGTCCCTCAATGCCCATTCTCTTTTTGAAGTTGCTGGTTAGCAGGGCGTGGGTAACCATGTCAAAGGCCACAGACAGCACTAGAGCACTAGAATGTAGGAGCTTCAAGTTCGTACAGCATCATCAACAACTTGGAGGAGGGCGGTTTTGATTTTCTATCGATCGGAAGATGGATTGGCAATTATTTAGGAGATTGTTGATCTTGATATTTTGCATGACCTGCCAAGAGACACAACCTTCTAGCACCATTCCTAGGAGGAGTAGACCAGAGAAAGGACAAAAGTTGAGACCCTTTTGTGTCTCTTGAACGCTTCCTTAAAATGGCAGATTTTAAGCAATCCAAAAAAGTGCCTTGTGAGAGACAAACATTGACTAATAATGCTCAGTAATGAAGGATCAGACAGTACAACTGTTTTGTAATCTTTCTTGGCACCGCGTTAGTGAAGTGAGTTGCAGATTTCACATTAAGAATGTCGTTGAGAAGAGCATTTTCAGTGACTTCATACCTCATCTGTTGTCTATCCCTCTGATGGATTTTCTGCCTTGAATAGATTCTAGAAGAACCATGGAGATAAGGGCTTTGCTCTCTTCTTTTTGTCTGACAGTTACCATATCGTCAAGCATGACTGTCACGAAGCAGTTGTAATTAGTTGCTGAGAGGTTGGTGTGGTGTCTGGATCCAGATTTTAGCAGTCAGGAACATATTTGGTTTAAGAGTAAGCTTTAATCACAATCCCAGCCAAAGGTCTAATTCGCAACTGACAAAAGGAACCTCCATGCATTCCAGAATCTCACACGAGATCGGAATACACAGAGAAGAATATTCCAACACATTAAAGGTACAGTTATAGAAATAGATGTACACCATCACACATCTCCCTTCTAAACAAAAGCATATTAATGATAAACTTAACAATCAAAAGAAAAGAGAATTAACATAGTAAATAAAATTAAAAAGAAACGTACGGGAGAAAAGACTCACAATGAATAATCCCTCAAATAAACAGGAGGTCTACGTACCCTTTGACTCCTGAAAGAAGATGGAGATAAATTAGAACCATTAACAAAACTGAAAGATGGATGATGTAATTCCTCTCTTCCGCACGTCAAATCTTGTGCAGGAATTCTTGACCTAACCACAACTACTCTACTCCTATTCCATATTCTCCCATCCTCCGTTTTAATAGCATTCCTAAAAACCTTCACCACAGCTCTTACATCAGTATACTTCGACCAGGATCTACAACCAACCGGAGCTTTTATTCTCACAAGATTACCCACTAAAATCTTCTGTACATCCATGTATTTTCTTTTATCATAATACCGCTTCCTTTCATCCAGTTTCCTTTCTTCCTTCTCCTTCTTCAACTCACCAACACACTTAGTCATATGTTCTACTTGTTTTGCTATCACCAACACTTCCTCAAGAGGAGGTTCATCCTTCAACCATAGTTCCTTTCTGATGTCATCATGTGCGCACCTCAGTACAAATTGATCCCTAATCCGTTCATCTAAGGTCTGACCATAATTACAGGAAGAGGCCAACTTTCTCAATGAGGAAACATATTCTTCAACAGTCTCATCCTTTTTCTGCTCTCTCAATCCAAAGTGATAGCGTTCCATAATGGTACTGACCCTTGGCATATAATGTTTATCAAGTTGTGCAATTGCAATTTCATATTCATTCAAATTCCGTTGTTCTCCAGCCGACAAGTCAGGTAGATGTTCCAAAACGTCTTGACCTTCCCCCCCAAACAATGAAGGAGAAGAGCAAGTTTCCTTTCAACGCTCAAATTAGTTCCGCACACCCTCGCATAGTTAGCAAATATTTTCTTCCATTTTTTCCATTTAATATTCGGTTCTCCTGGACTCGTTAAAAAGAAAGCAGGCTGAGTTACATTCTGCATTTTTTATATATATATATATATATATATATATATATATATATATATATATATATATATATATATATATATATATATATATATGTTCCTTTTTTTTTAAATAGAATACTTTTTTTTATACAAACATTCCTTTTGACCTTTCTCCTCTCTTTTTTTCTTCAATTCTTTTTCTTTGCTAATCCCACAAGATTCCTATTGCATCACAATGTCTCTTATCTTCTTTTCTTTCCTTTTTTTTTATATTCTGACGTCACAATGCTGCTCTTTACACTTCCTAAAGCTTCCCTTCTTAATTCGACATTCCACACTTGAACGGCAGCGCTTACAACCTTTGTGATGTAATTTCACGTTTTTTTTTTTTACACGCTTGGAGCGCACAATGCTTCTCTTTTCACTTCCCAAAGTTCGCTTTCTTAATTCTACATTCCACTCCTGAAACGCAGCGTTTGCCACCTTTGAAACGCAAACAGATGTTGTTTCTTCTAACGTAAGATGTCTGGAACGCAGTGCTTCCGACGCGCAGCCCAACGTCAGATGTACGCGAGTCTCCTTCCTTCCAAGTTCTATTTTCAACGCACGAGACCCTGCGCGAGAATCTAACGTTCTTCAATCCTTAATTTCCCTTTTTATTTCAATAAACTCCTGACCGGCACACCTCCGATCCACGCCCCCCACCAAACTCCTCACCGCACTTTCTTTCCTTTTTCCGCCGCTGGGAAGACTCCGCTTCCTTTTTTTTCAACAGCCGCTGGAGGAGCAGGAGCGTCGTTCTTCTTTCCCGCCTGTGTTGTGGATAAGGTTCACCCGATCGTCGCCAAATAATGTGGTGTCTGGATCCAGAATTTAGCAGTCAGGAACATATTTGGTTTAAGAGTAAGCTTTAATCACAACCCCAGCCA
The DNA here is from genome assembly GCF_964263255.1 of Lissotriton vulgaris. Lineage (NCBI taxonomy): Eukaryota > Metazoa > Chordata > Amphibia > Caudata > Salamandridae > Lissotriton > Lissotriton vulgaris. The sequence goes on from NW_028253056.1 coordinate 122,185, forward strand.
CAGGTCTAATTCGCAACTGACAAAAGGAACCTCCATGCATTCCAGAATCTCACACGAGATCGGAATACACAGAGAAGAATATTCCAACACATTAAAGGTACAGTTATAGAAAAAGATGTACACCATCACAGTTGGCACCTTGGTTGGTGCAGAAGGGAATAAGGATTCTCGTTACCACAGAGGTCAGGAGGTCAATGTCAATATATTTACAGACCTGAAAGTAGACAGATTCCTTTTTAAGGTGGCCATAGGTTCTGCATTGAATGACGTGCAGCATGAAAACAATCAGAAAGTGAACAGATCAGGTGATGTTGGAGGTGATGAGATGTAGAATGACCTATTTATTGTGGGTGGGTGTGCCACAGTGTTGCAGAAATTCGTTATTCTGCAAGAAGGAGAAGAGTGAGTTTATAGATGGATCTTTATGATCACCCCAATGGAGATTCAGGTCGCTAAGGAAGATAATCAAGTCAGAAATTAGATGCTGATTTCTAGAGTAGTCCAGACAGTCCCTCAAGAAAGTAGGGTTGTCACCTGTAGGTGTGGTATATAGCACTGGGTCTGAGTTTCAGAGAATTTGAAGCACTTACTTGCAAGAGCAGCCATTACGATGGTGGATACTGATCTGTGTGGATTTTTTAATCAGTTTATTGAACTATTGTGAATGACTGCAATTCCAAGCGACTCCCACCCCCACCTACTGTCTCAATCACATCTGGTGATGAAGTAATAAGGTGGCAGAAGAATGTGCATGGGGTTCTGTGAGGTATTGATCCAGGTTATGGTTAACCATACAAGATCATTGTGGATTACCCGTGATAGACAACAGGCATAGGATCTGAACATCGCCCCACTGATGCACTGCACCTGCAGGGAGTTTGAGGATTGGTCCTTGCTGCCCATATCAATTATCGGTAGAGCAGCATTGTACAAAGTGATTATACTCCCCCGTTTCCTATACACATTTCAATATCACCCGATATACTTCTGCAGGTTTTCTTCGAAGGTCTACAGCCCATGGTTACTATGTTTCTGTGGGTCAATAGGCTTCCAAGGGTTTCTTTATGGAAATGCATTCAAATCCCATACAATGGAGATTTACGTGTCCCTGACCTTGAGTTTTACTACTGGGTGTCACAAATTGTCCCAATAGGGGACTGGCTTTTCGGGTCAGGCACAACTCCACCTTTCACCTTAGAGTTTGTTCTCCAGGACAGGGTTGGAGTCTGGGGTTACTGTACGGTGGATCTCTGTCCCCTTCCATACCACAGCTCACCAGATTCCGATATGGTGTTGGCATGAAGCCCTGCGATGTATTGGATGACTCAAAAGGATGACCACTTTGACCTTGCCATGAACTGGCCATTGGATGGCAAGGGTGTCACGATTGTGGGGCTTTCGACATTGGGATCTAATTGGACTCTCCTCCATGGGTGATGTTTGGGTACAGAAACACATGAAATTATTCGAAGAACTGGCCACTGAATTCAACCTACAAAGGTCTCAATTCTTTAGAATCTCTAACTATGTAATGCATTGCTTACATATAAAAATGAGTTGATCGGTGTCGCATAGTTTAGTCCACTGGAGGCTAAGCTAGTGTTTGAGCCTTTGGGTTGCAAAGGAATCGTTCAGTTATTTCGCCAGCTGATTCTTAATGCTCCAGATGCACTGCTTTCTATAAGGTTCTGATGGTAATTCAAGGTGGAAGAGATAGAGGACAATGAATGACAGCAAGCAAAAATGGCCTCCAGAGTACATGTGATTCCATCTAATCTCAGGCTTATCCAATTTTATTATTTTCATACGCCTTATTTTAGATGTGACAGGAGGATGGGTCGTACTAGTGATGTCAGATGTATTAGATGTGTGGATGCCCTCCTGGTATCCTGGGTACCCCACCTGACCTGGACCACAGGCGGTGCTGCTGAGATTCATAGCATGCTGGGCTGAGGGAATACCACAGCACAGAGGAACTTGGCGGGAGTGGGATTTATGGTGGCAAAGAGGGCCATCGCCAGATTTTGTCGTAGTGCAATCCAACCCCCAATTGAAGACTTGTACCATGGCATGGACTACTGTGTGGCAGCTGAGAAAATGGTGTACAAATCAAAAGGTTGCAAAAAAAGAACCACAAGGTATGGGGCCCTTATCTGTCTATGCAACATATGTAGCTGGTGGTCTGATGGCCCCTTCCATCATTTGAACACAAGCATATGATTTTATTTTTACTGATGTGGTATCTAACTATGGGATGGGACATACTCGGAGATTATTGTATGTTTGTTATCTCATGTAGAAAATAATTAAAACAGAAATGTCCAAAAACATTGGAAATCACGGTCAAATACAATGATGGAGTCAGCTATCTTCAATCTATGCGTAACAGCAGGCTAGCAGTTTTTTGCGGGTGCAGCGCTGTGCAGAGTCAACTATTTTGGCGAAAGGAGTAGGAAAGTGTTGAATATGAATCGTGCTAAGGTTATAACATTGTGTTTTCTTAGCCAGGAGAGGGGGATGAGAGGGCCTGTGGCCCAAGAACTTGGGAGTCGATAAAGTGGAAGGGGTCTCTTCCTGACCAAAGCTGGTAACGGAATTTGAGTGGCTGTAGCTGTGGCGAAGCTTGTTAATTTGAATCTCAAAAAAGGAGGACCCTGGACTAGCAGGATATGGTAAACTGATGTTTCTGGGTCTTGTGGTCAAGCGACAGCTCTCCATGTGATCAAGAGAGTTAGAACTGAAATTAAGATTTGAAATAATGCAGGTAAATTGGTTAATCTTCTTGGAGAGTAGAATAATTTTCGATTACTTGTACATCAAAATAATATGGCTGACTGATAGCTGACAGTCATTTGTGCCAACGAACGGTGATCTAGATGAGGGAGAGAGATTAGGTGAGTATCTGAGAGATTACAGAAGGAGTAGCTGGGTGCCCAGCTTCAGTTAGAAGAGGACCGGCACTTCTGTAAAGTCTCAAACCACCTATTAAAAGTAGACGAAAAGGTCAGCAAGTTGAGTTGTAGGATGAGATTTTCCTGAAGAAGACTTTAGGAGGGTGGGAAAGTTGTAGGGGGAATTGTTTTTGGTAAAGAAAGACAGCAGAGGTTTGGTATAGCACAACAATCCATTCTGGGTAGCTTGAGGGGTCAGTCTCAGATAAGGAGGAAGATGAGGGGAAGATAAACGATGAAGGGTGAGATGTTGTGTGATAAGGAAGAGAAGTAGTGCTAGAAGTTAACAAGGGTGAGAAGCTCTGAGCCTATTTAGGTATTACGAGAGAAGGATGTGGTATTGCAGTCAAGCTAGATGAGAGCTGTGAAGATAAAAAGTTGAGTTTGAAACAGGGTATAATCATCACCAGGTAGGTTGCTCCCCCTCCGCACAGCACCGCCTGTGCCTCCCTACCCAGCTGCCGCTGCTAAGGAAGTTCGAGGCCCTCCACCACACGCAGGCTACCACCTGAGCCTCATCCCTGGTGGCCAGTGGTAGGCCATAGGTAGGTTTGTTCATCCTCCGATTTATTGCTTTTATTGTATTGCCTGTATTTTCATTGTTGTGTCTGTGACTGCTGTTGTCTGTCTTCCTCCGCTGCCTGTACGTGGTCCGTGCCCCTTATTCTTCCCTTTGTTCCCCTCGCTGTCCCTGTGCTCTCTCTGCCCGGTGTTTCCTTCTGTACCCCTCGCTGCCACCATGTCTCTGCCCGAGTTTCCCTTCTGTTCCCCTCGCTGCCCCCGTGCCTCTCTGCCCATTCTGCCTTCTGTTCTTAGCTGCCCTGTATTTCTGTATTCTGTTTTTTTCCTCTGTGCCACTCGTTTTTTGTGCCCGTCTGCCTCTGTTCCACTAATTTTTTGTGCCCTTCTGCCCTCCGTTCCACTCGTTTTTTTTTGCCATTCTGCCCCCTGTGCCACTCGTTTTTCCCTGATTTCTGTGCGCCTTTTGCCTTCTGTTCCACCTTTTTTTTGTGCCCTTTTGCCTTCTGTGCCACTCGTTTGTCCCTCGATTTTGTGCCCCTTTATTCTGTTACCTTAGTTGTTCCTCACCGCCCTCATCGCTGCATCCCCTGCGGCCCAGCCCCCCTGACTGCCCACTGTCCATTCACTGCCGCCGCCTCCCAGCTGCTCCTCCCACCTCCCCATATATGTCAGCCACTGCGCAGCCGTGCCGTGCCGCTGGCGCACCGAAGTCGCGCCTAAGGCAAGCCCGACTGCACCCGTCCGCGCATGGACCGTGCCCAGTGCCAGAACTCTGGCACCCGCACCCGCCACGACGACCACCGCCACTACGATGCCAACACTCTGTACGCTCTCAACTCCGGACGGAGCCACACCTGCATCAAGGCCGCCCCGAAACGCACCCAAGGCCACTTCGCCTGCCGGAACTACAGCTACACCAGCCTCAGAGCCGACGAATCACCCGCCAAGAAAGACCCTAACCACCTCCGATGCATACTACTGAGCACCCGCTCCGCACGCAAGCATGCCGTCGAACTCTGGGACCTGCTCGACACAAAATCCCCGGACGTCGCCTTCCTGGCAGCGACCTGGTTTAACGACTCCTCCGCACCCGACACTGCCATAGCCATCCCAGACGGCTACAAGATCACCCACAGAGACCGCACCAACGGAGTCGGAGGAGGAATCGCCATCGTCCACAAGAACAGCATCAGGGTCTCGACTAGCACCGACGATGCGCTCAGCACCGCCGAACACATGCATTTCCAGATCCACACAGACCCTAATTCCACCCTCAGAGGCACCCTCGTCTACAGACCCCCCGGACCCCGCCCCCAGTTCAGCGACTCCATCGCCGACTTGATCAGCACGCAGGCCCTGAACTCCAAGGACTACATCCTCCTTGGAGACCTGAACTTTCACCTTGAGAACAACAACGACACAACTTCACAACCCTGATCGATAACCTTGCCAACCTCGGACTGAAGGAACTAGTCACAACGCCCACCCACTCTGCCTGCCTCACACTCAACCCCGTCTTCTCCTCAAGCCCGTACGTCTCCGTCAGCTACGCAACGAACTCCTCTGGACCGGCCACCGCTGCATCCACTTCGCCTTCCAGAAACCCACCACACACCACCACACCCAACAGGTCCCCCTCCGCTGGTGGAGTAAAATCACCGAAGACCAACGACATGTAAACCTGACGATCAGCCCACCCACCGAATCCTCCAACACCGACGACGCTGCCCAAAGCCTCAGACGCTGGATCGAGGACTGCGCCAACACCCTCGCCCCGCTGTAGATACCCCCCCACAGAGACACCAGCAAGAGGGACAGCTGGTTCACCCCAGAACTCCTAGCTTCCAAGTAAACCGGCCGGAAACTAGAGAAGAAATGGCACAGTGAATAAACTCCGGACAGCCACGCAGCACACAAGGACGCCATCCACAACCACCACCACCTCATCAGGGCGGCCAAGAGGACCTCCTTAAAAGACCCCTTGACAACAAATCACACAATTGCAAGGAGCTCTTCAACATCGTGAAGGAACTCTCCAACCCCATCTCAAACGACATCCCGCCGTCGCAAGCCCTCTGCGACTTCCTCGCCACCTTCTTCCACCACAAGATAGCAGACATCCACGACAGCTTCAACACCCAGACAGCCCCAACAGACAGCAACACAACAGACCTTCTGCACACCATCGACCACGACCCCCTACTAGCCTGGGCCAGCGTGAGCATCGATGACACCATCAAGACCATGCGCACAATCCACTCCGGCTTTCCGTCAGACCCATTCCCACACCACATATTCAACAGAGCAAGCAGCTCCATCGCACCCCACCTGCACAACATCATCAATCTCTCCCTTGAGACCGCGACCTTCCCAGAGATCTGGAAACACGACGAGATCAACGCCCTACTCAAAAAACCTAAGGCAGACCCAAAAGACCTCAAGAACTTCTGGCCCATCTCTCTGCTCCCCTTCCCGGCCAAGGTCATCGAAAAAACTGTCAACAGACAGCTACCCCGATACCTCGAAAAAAACAGAATCCTGGACCCTTCCCAGTCAGGGTTCCGCAGCAACCACAGCACCAAGACTGCCCTCATCGCCGCCACAGACGACATCAGGACCCTGCTGGAAAATGGCGAGACCGCAGCACTCATTCTGCTAGACCTATCTGCCGCCTTTGACACCGTCTGCCACTGCACACTACGCGCACGCCTCCAAGCCACAGGCATCCAAGACAAGGCTCTGGATTGGACCACCTCCTTCCTCTCCGGCAGAACCCAGAGCGTCCACCTCCCCCATTCTGTTCCAAAGCCTCCGAGAACATCTGCGGCGTACCCCAGGGGTCCTCCCTCAGCCCGACGCTGTTCAACATTTACATGGCCCGCTCACACGCGTAGCCCGCGAGCACAACCTCAACATAATCTCCTACGCCGATGACACTCAGCTGATCCTCTCCCTCACCAAGGACCCCATCACCGCCAAAGCCAACCTCCACGAAGGAATGAGGGCTGTCGCCAACTGGATGAAGACCAGCCGTCTGAAGCTGAACTCGTACAAGATGGAGGTCCTCATCCTCGGCTCCAACCCTTCAGCCTGGGATGACTCCTGGTGGCCGACGGCACTGGGGGCAGCCCGACACCCACCAACCACGCAAGCAACCTGGGAATCATCCTCGACTCAAAGCTCTCAATGACCAAGCAAGTCAACGCCGTATCCTCCTCCTGCTTCAACACCATCCGCATGCTCCGCAAGATCTAGAGATGGATCCCGACAGATACAAAAAAGACAGTCACGCATGCCCTCGTCAGCAGCAGACTCGACTACGGAAACGCCCTCTACGCGGGAGCCCTGACCAAGCTCATCAAACGACTACAAAGCATCCAAAACGCCTCAGCACGACTGATCCTCAACGTACCATGCCACGGCCACATCACCCCCCACCTGAGAAACCTGCACTGGCTCACCATCAACAAGAGGATATCCTTCAAGCTCCTCACCCACGCACACAAGGCACTCCACAAGACGGGCCCAGCCTACCTCAACAGACGGCTCTCCTTCTACATCCCCAACCGCCAGCTAAGCTCCGCCGACCTCTCACTCGCAACTGTCCCGCGCATCCGAAGAACAACCATCGGTGGGAGATCCTTCTCCCACCTCACCACCAAGACATGGAACACCCTCCCACTGAGCCTACGACAGACCCAAGACCTGCTGACCTTCAGGAGGATACTCAAGACCTGGCTGTTCGATCAGTAGCGGCCTCCCTCAGCGTCTTGAGACCCTTGCGGGTATGTAGTGCGCTTTACAAATGATTGATTGATTGATTGATTGATGTGGAGAAGCATGAGGATGCCTAAGCTCTTGCCCTAAAGGCGTGAGTAGTGGATTAGCATAAGAAGAAAATGAGGAAGATGGTGGTGTATCACTGCTTGGTATAAGAGTTAACTAAATAGCAGAGAAAACAAAGAATGATTGTTAGAGGAACTGGAGAAGGAATGCTTAGAGCTAGGCATCTCAAGTGAGGTGTAGTCTGAGAAGGGCAAAATTGAGAGGTTTGGTGACAGAGCAGAGGCTGAGACCTGAGGAGTCAGAGGGATATATTAGGAAGAGAGATGGAGGACAGCTTGAAGTCAAAGTGCATTGGTTCTGCATGACCAACTTTCGGTTTACTGAATCAAAATGGACGACAGGTAAAAAAGTTTAGTTGCCCAGGCAGATTCAAGTCTGTTTTTAATTTTTAGGTCCTTGGACATCCCCAAAACCAGGTCCACATAGTTCTAAAAAGGAACCTCTTCATGCTCAAACCAAAATACTTTTAAAATGCTAGTTTCTCAAAAAGGAATGAGCTGATTTACACAAATCCTAGCGAAGGCACTGCCTTTGAGGACTTTTGTTTTTGGTTTTCTCCCACATGCTCCCCCACCCTTTGTGAATCTTATTTTTTTGCTTTTTCCTAAATTTTGAATTTATGCCCGTGACCCACCCCAACCTCCCTGGGGAACCCTCCCTGACAACTTGAGGTATACTGGTGACACCTCTTCTTTGAGCTCTCCTACCTCCAGATGGACTTATTCATATCCCTTCTTATACTGATTGTGCTTTAAATTGTTCTATAAAGATTCTCACATCATTTGGATCACTGAAATGGTGCATCTTATTATTCCTCATGACCCTTAGGGATGCAGGGAACCGGATATTTGCAGTAGCACCAAGGTCTCTTAGTTCCTGAATATATCTGCCAAGCTCCTACTGCCTATCTAGTGTTGTACGGGATATGTCCGACAGTATCCGGAATGACCAGTTATTTTCCTATATGATCCTGCTTGTAATGCTCCTGTAAGGATACTTTCTTTAAGTGAGTAGGTTTTGAAGTTTACTAAGATCCTTCTTGCTACCTTCCTACCTGTATGCAGTACAAGAAGATCCAGATGAACTCTCTGAATATCTTCATCCAGTGAAGCTTGATTGAGATCCTTATTCTGCTCCATTATAAGAGAAACTACGAAGGCCTTGATATACCCACCTTCCGAGCCCTCAGGAACATTCAGAATTCTAATATTATTGCGTCTCACATTACTTTCAAGGGCATCTAACTTGTCTCTCAGTTCTTGTTAATTTTTCTTTAATTTCAGAATCTCCTCTTGATTACCCGCCACCTTCGTTGAGAGCTGCTCGTGTGAAAGTTCAATAGCTCCAACTCGTTCCACTAAGCTATTGATTTTTTCTTCTATCGTTTCACAATGCCCTTGAATTTTTTGTTGGTTGCTTTCAGAGACAACAAACCTCTCCCTTATTTTAGATTACATTGTCGTTATTAAGTTCTCTAAATCGGGGGAGCTCGACTGGGCTGACTATGTTTCTGATTCTCCTGTCATAACCGGTACCAAATGTTCCATAGAAAATTGTGAAGTAATCAGGTCTGCTCGGTCCTATGAATTATACTGTCCGAATACAAGTCTGAGCCGTCTTCAAGACCTACTAATGGGTCAAAGCTGTTTTTTTGTTGTTATTTGAATTGTGGATAATTCCTTGGAGCCTGTAGCAGTAGCCGTACTCCCCTCCACCTTCTGGCTATTTGGTGTGGCCTTAGGGGATTGTTATGAGCCTGGCCTGGAGTAGTCTTTTCTTTTAGTTAATGATTCCTGCGTTTGTGCCTTGAAATACGAATGCAGAGAGGGGGTGATTTTAACTTTCCTGGGCTTACCCCTTCTTTATTGTTTAGGTTTATTATCCATGATTCCCTGCAGACCCTTTACTCACTTCCGGTACAAAAACAAGCTCAGCTGGGTTATCTGGAGGAAATTCTGGTTTTGTGGTTGGAGAGATCACCTGGATTTTCGATTTTGTATTCACAATACTTAATGTCCGATCCTCCTTACCCCAAACCCCTCTGCTCCTTAGTGTAGACCTGTTTATATTATTACTATTACTTGTTGTTGCCTTAAGCTCCCCTCTCTTATCCTTTTTCTTCTTTTTTCCTTATTCCCTATTTTTACTGTGGTTATGCCGGGATTTTCAGCCCTATTCCAGAATCACCATCCTCTGGTGAAACCTGCCCCGCCTCCTTACCGGGGTTAACAGTGTTATTTCGCTTGCATTTCCCTGCTCCTGCACCTTCAGATTAGCGATCCAAGCGGGATTTTTAAATATACACTCCTCAAGGCGTTTCCCCCTTCCTCCCGAGTGACACTGAGTGTTCCAGACCCGTCAGTGCTCCTTCGCGGGAAACCGGACCTTGCGGCAGCGCGGCGACTCCTCCCAAGCCGCGCTGCCGCATCCGCCCACACTACTCCCAGCGTCTCACCAACTATTCTCCTTCTCGGCGCAGCACCGCGGAAAACGCCATGGCTAGCGTGGCAAGGAAACTGGGGAAAAACCACAAACTACTTATATGCTGAATTTGTGTCATTCTGTTTGGCAGTTTTTTCTGTATTGAAGAGCAAAAAATCTTATGAAAGTTAAAATCTAAATTTCACTTGACGGATCTGCACTAAACTTGCCATGAGAAACCCAAAGTTTATGAACTTTTTTGAAAAGTGTTTTGCAGAATTGTCAAACAGCTCCAAAGACATTAGTAAAACAAAAAATATATTTCAAAAGAAACTCTGACCTAACCATAAAGTGCTATGGCCATCTAGGAAGTGGATTATTTTGGTTTCCTAATAACGTTGGCCCTGTTTGACGAATCTTCACAAAACTTTCCAAAAAAGGTCCCATCAATCCTCAACTCCCTCCTGGAAGTTTTAGGGTGATACATCAAGCAGGCCGAGGAAAAGGGGAGGTCCCAAAAAGCATTTTCTTCAATCATTCTTCCATAGCAAAATTGAACATCAATATGCCAAAAACTACTGAACAGATGTGCACCAAATTTGGTAGAAAGCTAGATCTTGGTCCAGAAAGTGTGTGTTTAGAAATTTGGCGTAAATTCATTCAGTTGAATTTGAGAAATCAGTGTTCAAAATGTATCTATATATCATGCCACAGAGGATCAACCAGATCTAAAGATAAACTCTGATTGGACACCACACTAGCAGCAGTCCCCTGTCCTGAAAAAAATGTTTTAAAAAACGGGCGATAATAATTCCAGGAATTCTGTGACAAGTTGATGTTTAAACCCTGATGGGTGGCAGGTTGCAGAGTGCATTCTCAAAAGCTCTTGGGCATTGTTTGAAATCATTTTTTCACGGCGGCCCGCGTAGCGGAGAACGGCACCATCTTTTAATAATTTAGAGGCTGAGGATTGAACCTACGTTCAAACCGTTTTCAGCGCAACCTGCCAGATGAAAAGAACTTGGACCAGCAGTTGGGAATCTACAAAGGGTAATAACGAACTTTTAATAGGCAAAGTGTGCACAGAACCCACTGTGGATAATCAAGGTGTTCTCCTTGTGACTTTGAACTACGAGTCCCAGCATGCTGTAAATGACAATCAAGCGAACTTTTAATTGGCAAAGTGTGCACGGAACCCACTGTGGGTAATCGAGGTGTTCTCCTTGTGACTATGAACTACGAGTCCCAGTATGCTCTAAAGGACAATCAAGCACTAAACACAGCCCACTGGGGGCGAAGAGCCAATAAAATGCTTAAATTGACAGAGGAGAATAATCCGTGTATTGGCTTTCTGAAAGTATCCCATGAATAAGAGGTAGTGAACCTCGAAACACATTGGGTGATAATAATTCCAGGAATGCTGTGACAAGTTGATGTTTTAACCCGGATGGGTGGCAGGTTGCAGAGTGCGTTTTCAAAAGCTCTTGGGTATTGTTTGAAATTATTTTTTCACGGCTCCCCGCGTCGTGGAGAACAGCACCATCTTTTATTTATTTAGAGGCTGAGGATTGAAACTACGTTCAAACCGTTTTCAGCGCAACCTGCCAGAAGAAAAGAACTTGGACCAGCAGTTGGGAACCTACAAAGAGTAATAATGAACTTTTAATTGGCAAAGTGTGCACAGAACCCACTGTGGGTAATCAAGGTGTTCTCCTTGTGACTTTGAACTACGAGCCCCAGCATGCTGTAAATGACAATCAAGCACTAAGCACAGCCCACTGGGGTGAAGAGCCAATAAAATTCTTAAATTGAAAGAGGAGAAACATATGTGTATCGGCTTTGTGAAAGCAGCCCATGAATAAGAGGTAGTGAACCTTGAAACACGTCGAGCGATAATAATTCCTGGAATGCTTTGACAAGTTGATGTTTTAACTCGGATGGGTGGCAGGTTGCAGAGTGCGTTCTCAAAAGCTCTTGGGCATTGTTTGAAAAAAAAAATATATATATATATATTCACTGAAAAAAACATAGGTTTCAGCCACGTTATAGTTAAGGATTAGCATTTAAAAAACCTTAGAAATTTACTGAAAATACCATAGGTTTCAGCCAATCAATCAATCAATCACAATATTTGTATAGCGCACTGCTCACCCGGAGGGGTCTCAAGGCGCTGGGGGGGAGGGGTCCGTCACTGCTCGAAAAGCCAGGTTTGAGTTGCTTCCTGAAGGAGAGATGGTCCTGGGTCATCCGTAGGTGGATGGGGAGGGAGTTCCATGTCTTGGCCGCCAGGTAGGAGAAGGATCTTCCTCCGGCGGTGGCTCTGCGGATGCGTGGTACGGCAGCGAGGGCGAGGCTGGTCGATCGTAGCTGGCGGGTGGGCGTGTAGAAAGTCAGGCGGTTGTTGAGGTACTTGGGGCCCAGGTCGTGGGAGCCAGTGCAGGTCTCTCAGGTGGACGTAGATGTGGTTGTGTCGGGGGATGTCCAGGATGAGTCGTGCAGAGGCGTTCTGTATGCGCTGGAGTCTTTTCTGTAGTTTGGACGTGGTTCCCACATAGAGGGTGTTCCCGTAGTCCAGTTGGCTGGTGACGAGTGCCTGGGTGACCGTCTTCCTGGTTTCGGTGGGGATCCATCGGAAGATCTTGCGGAGAATGCGCTGGGTGTTGAAGCACGATGATGAAACAGCGTTGACTTGTCTGGTGAGGGAGGAGTCCAGGATGAAGCCCAGGTTACGTGCGTGGTCCGTTGGCTTGGGAGTGGTGCCCAGGGCAGGGGGCAACCAGGGGTCGTCCCAGGCGGAGGGCGATGATCCCAGGATGAGGATTTCCGTCTTGTCTGAGTTCAGTTTCAGGCGGCTGTTCTTCATCCACTCGGCGACGTCTTTCATCCCTTCGTGAAGGCTGGCTCTGGCGGTGGCGGGGCCATTGGCGAGGGAGAGGATCAGCTGGGTGTCGTCGGCGTAGGAGATGATGTTGAGTTGTGTTGGCGTGTGATGGCTGTGAGAGGGCTCATGTAGACGTTGAAGAGGGTTGGGCTGAGTGATGATCCTTGTGGTACGCCGCAGATGACTTCCGTGGCCTCGGATCTGAACGGGGGGAGGTGGACTCTCTGGGTTCTTCCGGCGAGGAACGAGATGATCCACTCCAGTGCCTTCTCTTGGATTCCGATGTTGCTGAGGCGCTGTACTATGGTGCGGTGGCAGACAGTGCCGAACGCTGCGGAGAGGTCCAGGAGGATGAGGGCCGCTGTTTCCTCGTTGTCGAGCAGGGATCTGATGTCATCGGTGGCTGCGATCAGGGCGGTCTCGGTGCTGTGGTTGGCTCGGAAACCGGACTGCGAGGGGTCGAGGGATCCGTTCGTCTCGAGGAAGGCGGTGAGCTGTCTGTTGATGGTCTTCTCAATGACTTTGGCAGGAAAAGGGAGAAGCGAGATGGGGCGGAAGTTCCTGAGGTCGGTGGGGTCCGCTGTCGGTTTCTTCAGGAGGGCGCTGAGCTCGGCATGCTTCCAGCTCTCCGGGAAGGTGGCGGTGTTGAAGAAGATGTTGATGATGTCCCGGAGTTGGGGTGCGATGATGGAGTCGGCCTTGTTGAAGACATGGTGGGGGCAGGGGTCGGTTGGGGATCCGGAGTGGATGGTGTTCATCGTGCGGGTGGTGTCTTCGGTGCTGACCGGGTCCAGGCGCCGAGGGTGGTGGTTGGTGGTGCTGGTTCGGTAGTTGGGTGCATGGTAGGTGCACCGAAGCTGTTGTGTATGTCGGCGATCTTGCGGTGGAAGAAGGAGGCGAGTGAGTCGCATAGGTCTTGCGAGGGGGTGATGTTGTTGTTTTCGGCGTTGGGGTTGGAGAACTCTTTGACAATGCTGAAGAGTACCTTGCTGTTGTGGGTGTTGTTGTCCAGTCGTTCTTTGAGTGTTGTTCTTTTGGTGGTGCGGATCAGCTGGTGGTGTTTGCGGGTGGCAGTCATGTTTTCTGTGGTCTGATCGTTGCGCCAGGCTTTCTCGAGGGTGCGGCAGTTCTTCTTGGAGTTTTTGAGTTCGTCGGTGAACCAAGAGGCTTTCTTGCTGCCGGATCTGCTGGGGGGGTTCTTCAGTGGTGCAAGGTCATCTGCACATTTGGTGAGCCACTGTGTGAAGATGCGGGCTGCTTCGTTGGGGTCCGTTGTGCTGGTGGGAGGGTTCTGGCTGAGGGACGTGGTGAGCTGGTCGGCGGTGATCTTGCTCCAGCTCCTTCGGGGAGCCTGTTGCGGGTGGTGGTGGGTCGTGGTTCTTCTGAAGCTGAAGTGGACGCAGCTGTGATCAGTCCAGTGTAGTCCGGTGGAGTGGCTGAAGGAGATGTGCTTGCTTGAGGAGAAGACGGGATCAAGCGTGTGGCCGGCGTAGTGGGTGGGGGTGTTCACCAGTTGCTTGAGTCCGAGGTTGGCGAGGTTGTCCAGGAGGGGGGTGGTGTTGTTGTTGTTGTTGTTCTCCAGGTGGAAGTTGAGGTCCCCTAGGAGGATGTAGTCAGCGGAGGGGAGGGCGTGCGGGCTGATGAAGTCTGCGATGTCTTCGCTGAATGGTGTACGTGGTACCGGGGGCTGTAGATGAGGGTGCCTCTGAGGGTGGTCTTGGGGTCGGTGTGTATCTGGAAGTGGAGGTGTTCGGCGGCGGTGAAGGTGTCGTCGGAGTTGGTCGTGATGCGGATGGTGTTCCTGTGGACGATGGCGATGCCTCCTCCGGTCTAGTTGACTCGATCCCTCCGGGTGATCTTGTAGCCTTCCGGGATGGCTATGGCGATGTCGGGGGCTGAGGAGGCGTTCATCCATGTTTCTGTGAGGAAGGCGACGTCTGGTGATGTTGTGTCGAGCAGGTTCCAGAGTTTGACGGCGTGCCTGTGGACGGAGCGGGTGTTGAGCAGGATGCACTTGAGATGGTTGTTGCTGGTGTCTGGCTTGGCGGGTGCGGTGCAGGTCCGGAGGCAAGTGAACTTGCAGGTTTGGCAGGTGAAGGGTCCGTGGGTGCGTATCGGGGTGGCTCGGTAGCAGGCGGGGTTCCTGTCGGGTTTGAGTGCGTTGAGGGTTGCGGTGTTGTAAGTCTGTCGTGTGCGCTGGCATCTTCGGGGGCCAGGGGTCCTGGCGCTGGGCCCGGTCCAGGCGCGGACGGGCGTAGACGGGTTTGCCTTTGGCGCACAATCGGCATACTCGCTGTGCGTACGTGCGGACTCTGCCATAAATGGAGAGTGGGGTGGAGGATGGAGGGAGGAGCAGCTGGGAGGTGGGAGCGGGGTGGCGAATGGGAGAGGGGAGAAGGGAACAGAAGGAAAGGGAGCGGGCCGCGGGGGGGCAGCGACAGGGAGCGGGGTGGAACTGCGGGAAAAGGCGGCAGAAGCACGAAATACAGAAAAACAAAATCAGGGGCACAGCCGAATTACAGAAAGACAAAAATCAGGGGCACAGCAGACAAATACTGGTACTCCCAGGGGAGAGACCATGGGAAGAGGAGAACCTCGTCTGCAGGGGCAGCAACGAGCAGGCGGCGGCAACAGGGGGACCGGGTGACCTCAGGAGGAGCCACGCGGCGGGTTGAGCGACCGGCACTGACGAGGTCAGGTTGGGTCACGGTATAGTTAGGGATTAGCATTTAAAAAACCTTAGAAATTCACTGAAAAAAACCATAGGTTTCACACAAGTTATAGTTAGGAATTAGCATTTAAAAAACCATAGAAATTCACTAAAAAACCATAGGTTTCACACATGTTATAGTTAGCTGGACATTTCACTCATACAAAACCATTGAAATTCCCCTGTTATAGTTAGTTCAGCTAACTATAACTCGCGCGCCCGCAGTGCACTGCTGATGACGTCACATATTACATCACTCATGACATGGTCAGGGACATCACTCATGACATCACTGATGACATCTCAATTGACATCACTGATGACATCACTGATGACATCATCCAGTGAATGTGTATCTTTCTGAAAAATAAATATTTTTTATATATGTATATCTAAAAGTCGACGGTAGAATAAATGGGTAAATAAGTGTCGAAATTGATGTTTTTTTTATAAAAATGATTACATAAGTGACTTATTAAGTGTATCTTAGTGAATACATGTATTAGCGAGTAATGTTTAAATATGTAAATATCTTTTCTCAGTGTCTCACTTTGTGTATAAGTGGCTGCATGGGTTGGTGACTAGCTAGATGAGTGTCTATTTGGGTTATTAGTTGGTTTTTAGAGTATCAGTATGAGCGTCTGTATGGTTTGGTGGGGGGTATTACTTACCGCATAGATGCATGAATGGGTGACTCACTGTTTATATGTGTTTTTTGAAGACAGCATGTGTGCAGGACTATACGGGTGGATGAGTGTGTATATGGGTGTGTTAGTGAGTGAATGACTGTCTCAATAGTATCTTTATGAGTAACTACATATGTTTTAAACTAGTATATGTGAGTATTGATGTATATAAGTGAGTATATGTGAGAGCAAGAGATTGTAAGAGTTCCTGTATAAATAAGTATGTGTTTCTATAAGTGATTGTTTAAGAGAGTAAGTATGTGTACGTTTCAGTAAAAGTAAGTGTAGCGGTGTGTGTATAGCTGTATATGCAAATAAATGGATGTTCGATTTATTTGCATGTGTGAGTATGTGTGTTAGTAACTCTATGGATGAGTGTCGGTGTGTAACAGGATGTATAGGTGTATGAGTACATATGATGAGTGAGTACATGTGTGACTATAGAGAACTGTTGTTGAATGAGTGGATGTGTATGTAGATGTTGGAATTATTGAATAGGTTGTTGGAACTGGTATTGGTATCCCCATTTTTTTGAAAATTTTAGTTTCTATTTTTGAATGTGTTTATCAAAGGTTATATTAGGGTGAGAGGAGGTCTGACACTCTTTCACAAGGATGATGTCATCAGTGTTGTCATTTGAGATCTCATCAGTGATGTCATGAGTGATGTCACTGACCATGTCATGAGTGATGTAATATGTGACGTCATCAGCAGTGCATTGCGGGTGCGCGAATTATAGTTAGCTGAACTAACTATAACGGTTTTGTATGAGTGAAATGTCCAGCTAACTATAACATGTGTGAAACCTATGGTTTTTTAGTGAATTTCTAAGGTTTTTTAAATGCTAATACCTAACTATAACATGTGTGAAACCTATGGTTTTTTTCAGTGAATTTCTAAGGTTTTTAAATGCTAATTCCTAACTATAACGTGGCTGAAACCTATGGTTTTTTCAGTGAATTTCTAAAGTTTTTTAAATGCTAATTCCTAACTATAACCTGGCTGAAACCTATGGTTTTTTCTGTGAATTTCAAAGGTTTTGTAAATGATAATTTTTAAATGTATTAATTGTTATATTTTTTTATGCTGATTTACTAAATTATTTTAAATTATTTATTTTTAGATATTTAATTTTTTAAATTACATAGCATATTTTTTATATAATTTGAAAAATATATATTTTTTTTAAATATAGAAATTGTAATATTTTTTTTTTTTTTTTAAATTTGTATATATTTTATATATCATGCAATGATATCCTATGGAAGGAAATTCAAGTTACTGGTAAGTATAGTTAAATTTACTTTTCAGGAATAGTAGTGAGTTGAAAGATGCAGCACTGAGGTCTCTCCTGATAACAGGTGAGTAAATCGGAATTCGTAGTTCGGCTGATTTTAGCGGATTTTTTTTAAGTTCCAAAACTCCACACTTCGAAAAATTTCCAAGTGAAACCAGCCAATGTTAGCCTATGGAAGGAAATTCAAGTTACTGTAAGTATGGTTAGAATTACTTTTCAGGATCAGTAGTGCGCTCAAAGATGCAGCACTGACGTTTCTGTCAGAAGTGTACCTGAATTCCAGAGATTCTCAGTGGAAGCAGATGACTTGACGGGAGGGTCCCAGCTGAATATTTCCCAATTCCCTCACCTCCCTGGACCCGGATCTCTCCAAGCCAGGAACGAAAGGGAAAGGGGGAGTGGATAGACAAACAAGAGAGACGTCCACACAGGTGTCTTCTGACTCTTCTTAAACTGCTAGTCACACCTAAAACATTAAGAACATCATTAATACAGTTCCCATAACTACTGGGCTTCTTGAGCACTACTCTCCCTCAAGACAAAACTCATACCTTAAGCTTGTGTGGAATTAGCTGCTCTCTTAGAATGTCCAGAATTAGTATCAGTTGCTTGAGAATATTTAAGCACTATAAATTCGGTGACAGGTTGACCCTTTATGAAGAAGGTATGGCGGTAAACAGCAGTATTAATTATATATATATATATTTTTTTTAATATATTTTTATTGCAGGAATTAGCCAAAGTTACATGTCAGATCAGCAACACATTTTCAGGAATAAAAGGGTAGACACATCCGATCCCCCGTGAGAAAACATCGTGGGTACACAGCCATTCAGTCCACAACCCAAGGGTCGGGCGGCGTCCTCTTACGTAGAACACAGATGGGGATCTGGTAGAACGTCAAAGCTGATCCGGATAATCCCACGGGCTTCATCTGCTTTTCTAGATCAACCTAACAGAAAGAAACTCCCCCCCAACAGTCTCATGATTCAACTCCCTCCCCCCACCCAACCCCGCCATCAGTGTGTAGTGGTATGTGTAGAAAGAGCTTATGGGAAAAACCCCAAATGACTGTATTGAGATTCGTATCGTGGACGTCTAACGGGACTCCGGTTGTGCTGCATCATCACCCTCGGAATCGCTGGAAGCGCAATAATCTCTAAGGGCCTGCACTATTGTCTCCCATTCCAGAGCTGATTCTAGCGCCTTCTCATTGTGCTGCCGCCTCGCCAGTTGGTATCGCAGAGTGCTCTCCCCCGCAGCCCACTTCAGAAGTTTAGCTCCGTTTAGCTGCCATTTAGCTCCCGTCGGACCAACTCTTGCCTTCCAATTCCTGGTTATCTCCCGTTTAGCGAGGACGAGCCCTAAATCAATAAATTTGCTCAAAGTTTTATTTTTAGAGGTATGCGGGAACCAGTGTAAGAGCCCCACCGCCGCGTCGACCGACAAAGTTCTCCCCGAAATCCTATTTAAAGTATCCTCGACCAAAAGCCAATATGAGGACAGCGCCGGGCAGGACCACAACATATGAATGAGGTCTGCCTCAGGCGCTCGGCATCTGGGGCAATCCGCTGAATCTGTGGCGAAGTACTGCTGAATCTTCGCCGGGGTCAAGTAAGCCCTGTGGAGTATGTAAAAATGAACTAGTTGAAACCGGGCATGGCGTGCTCCCTTCCAGGCTCGGCGCATGAGTTGTGACCAGGTCGTCTCAGGTATCTCTTTCCCTATGTCGGCTTCCCAACGATTCCGCAGTGTGGTAAGGGGGGGCAAGCCCTCGTTAATCAACCTGTTGTACAGGCACGTGACTGCCTTGACCGTCCCCGCAGACATCATAACGTACTGGCACACCGGAGATGTAGGCGGTTCCTCTAGCCCACTTTTCCAGTATGACTGAATCGCTCTAACCAGAGCCGTGTGCAGGAGGAAGTCGCCTCGGGGAACATCAAAACGGTCTAGAATCTCTTGGAAGGGCAGTAACGCCCCGTCTTCATAAAGGTCCCCCACCAATTGCAATCCCGCGTCTTCCCACTGTCCGAGGCGCGACCAGTCTCCCCCGTGAGGCAGGGCCGTCAGCATCCCCAGCAGTATTTCTGGTGCATACGGAAGCCTCAGCTGTCCCCGGGCGTGGGCACGATTCCAGCATAATCGAATAGTCTTTTCTTCGAGCGTCAGGTCCTGCAGGGCCAGACGCTGGCGCAGTGCGATGAAGGAAATAACATGCCTGGGCATTCCCGTACCCCTCCCAACCTCCGGGCCACGAAACTCCCTCGCGATTTCCTGGGTGAAGGTCTGCAATTGAGCTGCCAGATAATATTTCTCAAAATCTGGCACCGCAAGGCCTCCCTCTGACTTTGGTCTCATCAGCGTCTTGAGAGCCACTCTCCGGCGGCCCGATCCCCAGAGGAACCCCACCACCATGGATCGCAATAGCCGAAAAGTGGCCGGCGGGATCCAAATCGGAAGCGCTCGAAAGTAGTACAGCAACCCGGGAAGTGCCACCATTTTCAATAATGCAATCCGCCCCGCCACCGAAAGCGGCAGGGTAGCCCAAAATTCCATACTACCACACAACGCGCGAGTACAGCGGGCTATATTGCCGTCCAGGAGGTCGGTGGGGTCATGGTATATATATACCCCCAGGTACTTGAGGCAGCTAGGTTCCCACCTAATCTCTCTGCTGGTGTCGGGTGTGGGCGTTCCTCTGCGAACCGGGAACAGACAAGTCTTGGCCCAATTCACCCGAAGGCCCGAGACCTCCCCGAAAGACGTCAGTGCCTCAGCAGCCCCATTCAAAGCGGTATTCGAATCCTCGAGGAAGAGCAGCAGGTCATCAGCATATAGCGAAATATAATGCTGACCAGATAAGGTCTGCAAACCGCCGAAAGAAACCCCGGACCGGATTGACAGCGCCAGTGGCTCCACCGCTAACGCGAAGAGCAATGGGGACAGCGAGCATCCCTGCCTCGTGCCTCGTTCTACTGGATATTGTTGAGATATCAGCGGGCCTGCTCTCACCCTGGCCGACGCCGAGGCATAAAGCACCGTGGTCCACCTGACAAAGCCCTACCCTAGGCCAAAGCGCAGCAACACTCTGCGCAGGTAATCCCATTCCAAACTATCGAGGGCCTTTTCCAGATCGACCGAAAGGACCATTGGGCACAGGGCTTCCGTGAGCGGTTCCCCTAACAAGCGAAACAACCTGCGAATATTCATGGTCGTGTTACGTTTGGGTATGAATCCTGCCTGGTCCTCGTGCACTAAAGAGCGCATGTGTCCTAGCAGCCTCGATGCCAATATGCTGCTTAGGATTTTATAATCGACCGTTAACATTGATAACGGTCGGTAAGACGCCGGGTCAGTTGACTCTCTACCAGGTTTGAGGAGGGGGACTACTAAGGCCTCACACATCGAGCCGGGGAGACGTCCCAAACGCTTCGCCTCTCTGTAGACTATCAACAGTCGGGGTGCCAATAGGTCTACGTAGGCGGAGTAGAATTCGACCGGAAGTCCGTCAAGTCCGTCTTATTCCTCGCCATCCCCTTAATGGCGCTACGGATTTCCCCCAGTTTGATGTCGGAGCCCAGGGCCTTCGCCACATCCGGCTCCAGCACTGGCATCTCCAAGGGTTGCAAATAATCATCAATCAGGGCGGGGTCTCTGGTCGGGTTACTGCGATATAGCCGTTCGTAGTAGCGCTGGTAACAGCCTAATATCTCCGGTTTGGTGTGCACCTCAAGCCCCTCCGCTGTGCGCATGGACGTCGTCAGAGAGGTCCGGCGCGTGGGATTGGCCAACCATGCTAGCAGCGCGCCCGACTTATCCCCCTCCGTGAGCGACCTAGTGGTGTAGGCCTTATAATCGAAGCAGCGCAGTCTTTCGACTTCCGCCGCCACCGCCTCCCTCGCCGCAGCCGTACGCTCCTGAAGTTCAGGATGGCCGGGGCGGCGAAGTTCCATCTCGCGGAGCTTCCGGTCAGCCGTGGTCAGGTCATCAAGGATGACACGTCTCATACCCACCTTCTTAGAAATACAGTAGCCCCTGACCACTACCTTAAACGCGTCCCATTCTGACGCTCTCGATCCAGCGGTGCCCCCATTGGTCGCAAAATAATCAGAAATTTTGTCCTCCAGGTCCGCCCTAAAGACTATGTCCTCTAAGATCTCCGGGCGCAATTTCCAGGTGGGCACACTAGGGGTCCCGGGAAACCAACAGAAGTCCGCTAGGAGGGGGTTGTGGTCCGAGATGGTCCTAGTCAAATATTCAGAGCGCACCGCTGCGGACACCAACTCCGCCGATCCCAGAAACCCATCTAACCGCACGTGCAATTTGTGTAGGCCGGAAAAATAGGAATAGTCTCTTGAGTCGGGGTGCTGCGCTCGCCAGATGTCCGTGAGCCCCCAGTGCGTCTGCCAATCCTTCCTCCCTTTGGCCACTCGCCGGACTGGAGAGTCCGGGAGGGGGGGGTGAGAGCGGTCGGCCTCCACGTCCACTACTGAGTTGAAATCACCACCTAGTAAGAGGGTTCCCGAGAGAAAATGGGCCAATGAGCCCGATAACCCGGAGAGGAAGGCAAGCTGATCCACATTAGGTGCATAAACACAACAAATATTCAGGTCCCTGCCCCCCAATGTGCCGGAGATAGCTACATAGCGACCCTCCGGATCCACTGTTGATTTCCTAACCTGCATGGGAACCCCAGCCCTTATCCATATTAGCGCCCCCTACGTTGCAGCGCCGCCCCTTCCGCCTTGGTGAGATGTGACTCCTGCAGCAGCGCTATCTGTACTCCTCTACGCACTAGATAAGCGTGAACCTTGTGACGTCTGGATATAGTGTGAAGCCCCCGTACATTCCAAGTGATGCATTTTACATTAGCGATCTCAGCCATTGTCCCACATTGTCTGTCCCGGGCTTTCCCACTAATGCTCAAACAAAAAACAAGCTACAGTCAAGTCAACACTGATGGCGGCCATCTTCCCCAACAACAACCCAATACCCGTCTGAAACAAACCCCACCCCA
Organism: Lissotriton vulgaris; assembly: GCF_964263255.1. Lineage (NCBI taxonomy): Eukaryota > Metazoa > Chordata > Amphibia > Caudata > Salamandridae > Lissotriton > Lissotriton vulgaris. The sequence goes on from NW_028253056.1 coordinate 144,519, forward strand.
CCCACCCCAGAACAGGACCCAAATAGCTCCATCTAGTTCCCATCCAAACCGTATCCCCAGCAACCCCCCGATCCCCGACTAATCCTGCGGTCGCCACCGCAGGGAAGCCTTAAGGGCTAGGTGCGGGCCGGGCGCCAGTAATGGGCCTTCGAGTCTCGGACCACCGAGACTAATTCGAGCCCCGAGTCAAAAAGCGCCAGCCCGATCGGGGCCACCCCAACCCCATCAGTGGATCATGGCATTAATCGCATCCTCCACAACCCCCGCTGCAAACCCCCGCCCAAATGGAATTAGCTCACCCCATCATCCCTGCCCGTCCAGCATGCCCTCAGCCGAGTCTAGAGTAACCACCGGCAAGTGAACACTATCGGTCTCTGACTCCTCTATGTCCATATGAGTCCCCTCGCCGCCGGGTTCCAATTCTTCAACAATGGGGCCGCCTTGTGAACCAGACAGATTAGAAACCATTTCCAGTACTCCCCGCCATAGTCTCCACAGATGAAGGCTTGCCTGGTTTGCCGCCGCGGCTTCGGAGTCTCTTAGAGCGACGTTGTTGTCCGGGTTCCGTAGCCAACTGGGACGATGAGCCGAAACCATCTTTGCCAGCCCTATATAGTTCGAGCCAATTACAGACTTCCTCCGGGGTATCAAAGAACTGGGTCTTGTCGTCAAGGATAATACGGAGCCTTGCAGGGAAGAGGAGCGAGTACTGGATACCCTCGCTCCGGAGCTCTCGCTTGACCGCCAGGAAAGAGGTCCGTTTTCGTTGGGTCTCATACGTATAGTCTGGGAAAATGTTCACCTGGCTATTCTCCACCTGATAAGGGCCATTGTGCCTGGCAGCGTTGAGGAGCAGGTCCCTGTCCCGAAAATGCAATAAACGCGCCACCACCGGGCGTGGGGAGCGACCTTGTTGCGGCGGCCTCGCCGGCACCCTATGTGCTCTCTCCAGGGTATAGAAGGAGGACAGACCCTCCGGAGCCACCGTGTCCCGGAGCCAAGCTTCTAGGTAGGCCACCATGTCGCCATCTTCGATCTTTTCCGGCAGGCCCACCACCCGAATATTGTTCCGTCTGTTGCGCCCTTCAGCGTCCTCCGCCCGTTTCTCCAAGGCATCGATCCGGGATAGGGCATCTTTCATCGGTGCGGTCAGAGTCTTCTGTGCTGGCTCCAGAACCTTCACTGAGCTCTCTACCTCCTTAACTCTGTCCGAGAGCTTGCCGTGGTCCGCCCTGAGGAGGCCCAAACTCGTCGCAACCTGGGCGATGTCTTGCTGCAGGGCTGATCGCGTGTTTGCGATCGCCTCCAGGACCCTGTCGAATTGTTGTTGTAGGTGGGGACCTCCAGAGCTCTCCGGGTCAACTCGATCGTCCTTATCCGGCGCCTCCGTGTCCGAGGCAGCCGGGGTGGTCCCTTTGGGCCCCCTTGGTTTCCCCATGGCGGATGAGTCTCGTGGGGGGAAGTTCGGCAGAGTCACTACCAAGTGTGGGCGTCGACTATGGCTCTCCTGGTACGTGGTCGTCGTGAAGAGGGCCTTCGATCGTCTTCGCCAAGGCCTACCACTCCTCCGACTCTTCGGGACATTCCACCTCCGTGTCCCCGGAGGCCAACGAGGGGGAGGCGGGGGCGATCGGCGCCAATCTGGGTAGGCCCGTCGGGTCGAGGAAGACCTCGAGTGAGAGTCACCAGTGCTGCCGGAGACTCTATGGCGCCAGGTCGCCGTGCTGCCCATAAAGTGCTCGGGGCTCTGGCTAGTTCAGGTACGCAGTGGTGGGCAGCCGGGCGCTTCTCGTGGTACTGTCGTTCCGCTCAGGGCCTCCGGCCATTCATGACCAGTCTGCACCGAAAAAGTCAACTAACAATCCATTCAGGGATGGCCACGGTGCCCAGACACTTCCAAACCGTCAACCGGACGGTCGCTTCTCGGAAAGATAGGATGTGGAGAAGATGCATGTAGATCTGCTAGGCGTCCACAGGTCTGGGGTCTCGGCAAAGCCATCGAGAAGGTCCGGGCGCCATCTTGGGCTCCGCTTCGTGTTTCTCGCAACTTCGCTTTTTCGTCGGAACAACCGGTTTTCGAGTGTTTCCGGGTGTCTCAGCAGGTCCACTCCAACCCGATCTTCAGTTTGTGGGGGTCGGGGTGCCCCACGGTCCCCGATCTGTAGGATAAAAGCGGGCTCAGTCCTGGAGCCGAGCTCTCAGGCGACCATCGCCATCGGCGTCCAAGCCACGCCCCCAGTATTAATTATATGCATACAATAGAATACCCCTATCTACAAGTTCTATTGAAGGCTGTCACGAGTGCTGGCTGATGCGATGAGAAAACCTTGACTACAACAGTTCCAGAAGTTACTTCACTCCTTGCAAAATATGTAGTTCTAAGGACAGTTCTGCTCTGACTCTTTACTTGACGTCAAACTCACATGAATTGACCAGTAATAGCTAGTTGCATCACTTGGGATTTTAGTCATTCAAACTATAGTCTCTTGTGTAGATTCAAATGGCTTTTCTCATAAAAAAGGAATTCAAATGGAAACCTCCTACTTGTGGTTTTGGCGAATGTCAGGATACTCTCTGGAAGGACGAACCACAGGATTCCACTCTAGATTCAGAAGCACGAAGATACTCTGACTGAGTTCGACAGGAAAACAGGCTCGAACTCTGCTCCAGGCGCAGATGAGACGATAAGACGAACTCAGATGCGGAAGAGCCTTGGAACACAAAATCCGTCACTGGAGACTAAATGAGACGGAGACGTCCCATCTGACGGAAAAAATGAAGTTCCTTGGTATTCAAGAAACCACGCACTGACAGGCACTGCCGAAACTCAGGAAAATGCGGAGAAAAGACGCGCTAGAGATAAGCGCGTCCGTCCGCCAGAAAATGACAGTTGAAGTGCACGGTGCAGGGCACGCGAGCGCACGAAATGGCCGACAGTCAGCTGGGAGCTGGAACGCTGACCTAAAGAGCAGAAAGGCACAACCAGGAACACACCGAACCTAAGCAGCCCACTGTTGAGCTACCCGCTGACGCCAGCTCCACAAGGATAGAGTTGGAGCCAAACCAGGAATCAAAGGACATTTTAATCTCCCAGACTTAGTTAGCCTCGCACCTGATTGGACTCTGACAGTTTCTTGTGATAACAGGTGAATAAATTGGAATTTGTAGTTCGGCAGTATTTACAGGAATATTTTGCCCAATAGTGAAGGAAAGGGGCAGGGCCTGAGGTAACATGTGTGCAAACACGCCCTGTGGCGCATTTCAGATTGGGGAATTAATTCCTCTTCAATCTTGAGGTCCCCTGTGAGCCAACTAGCCCACTAGGTACCTCCAGTATGCGCCAGGCAGCTGTGTTGCAGAGAGGTGTTAAAAGGGCACGCCCCCTTTTTACAACACTCTGCAACACAGCTCCGTGGCGCAGACTGGAGGATCCTGTTGGACTAGTTGCCCCCCTAGGGGACCTCTGGATTGAACAGGAAGCAATTCCCCAACATAAAATGCGCCTCAGGGCATGTTTGCACTCACATTACCTCAAACCCCGCCCCCTACCTTCAGCACTGTGCAAACGCGCCCTGTAGAGTGTTCTAAATTGGGAGATTAAGTCCCCTTGCATACTGGGGGTTCCTGGGGACCAACTAGCCCACCCGGAACCTCCAGTATGCGCCAGGGGGCTGCGTTGCAGAGAGGTGTAATGAGGCCACGCCCCTTTTTACACCTCTCTGCAATGCAGCCCCCTGGCGCATTTGCAGAGGGGGAACTAATTCCCCTTGCATACTGGGGGTCCCTGGGGCCAACTAGCCCACCAGGAGCCTCCAGTATGCGAGAAATTACTTTGCCCCGGGGGTGGCGGTCCCTGGGACAGTGTGGGGGGGATTGGGGCCCCTCCGGGGGGTCATTTTAAGAAAAGCAGACTGTTTGTACGTACGCGTACCCCGTGTGTGACCCCCTGAGCAGGCCTAGGGGCTTAGGGTTTTTCTACCCTGCTCCCTTTTTGCGTTCTACACTTTTGTTTTTCTGCTTTGCTGTGCCTCGGTTTACCGAGCACAAGATGGCTGCCAACACTTCCTGGTTTGGAGTGTTGACAGCCAATCAGCATGCAGCTCGTGCTCGGAAAGGTACTCGTACTGTACGCGTACGGTAAGCGCCTATAGATATATCTATGATTTTACTTTTGATTTTCTCAGGAACTACTGAACGGATTTACACCATTTAACAAGAAGAGTGAGCTGTGAACCGAACTCTACCTCTCTGCCAAATTTGGTGTAATTCCGTTCAGCCGTTCTGGCTGTAGCCCTAGCTAAAGGTCCTAAAATTGGAAAATTGCATGGGGAAAATACGTTTTGGGACCCCCCCTTTTTTCTCAGCCCCCACTTCACAAATCACCCCCACACTTTCCGGGAAGGAGTGGAGCGGGGCAGGCCATTTTCGTGGGGAAATTCGCAAAGATTTGTCAACTGGCGCCAAAGTTATTCCAAATAGAATGTTGCGGATTTTCTATGGAAACTAGGTCCTAACTATAAATACCTACTGGCGACCTCTTCACTCTCGTCGTTGGAGGAGGTGACTGTTTTCATATTTCAGCGCGGGTACCAGTGCCGCGCACAAGAGGTCCCCCGTTTTTTCAAGTCGGCTCTGGTGTAAATGTAAATGTATAGGCATTTATATAGCGCACTACTTACCCGGAGGGTCCCAAGGCGCTTCGACCGCTGCGAAACCCTTCCTGGCTTCCCTGAGAGATGGTCCCTTAATGGGTATCTCCAGGGTGAGACCAGGCATCCCCGGCGGTCTGGTGGGGCCGTTAGTGAAGATGAGCAAGCTAATGCCCAGAGTTGCCGAGTGTGATCGCTGATCAGAGTGGGCACCGAGGCGAGAGAATTATCGAGTCCGCTGACCCTGGTCCAGAAACCTGCCGCGCCGGGAATCGAACCCTGGTCCCGGGCCGTCCTCTGCTCTCGGGTCTGCCGCCTCTAACCAGTGAGCCACACTACTTCACTACTTCACTGGTCTGCTGGATACTACTCAGGTGGTGTTTGTTTGTAATCCGGGGTACCAGAATGGCCAGAGCTCACCTTCCATTTTGGACAAAATTGCGGCGGTGTTGGGGTTACATGACTTCACATTGGGCTCGGCATGAGTCTCATCCTTGCCCCGCCCAAAAGACACCAGAATCACGGAGGTTCAAACGGTACAGGGGACTAAAGGAAACGGCACATTCCTGAGGCAGCAGGCTGTAAGGATCCCTTACCAACAACAGCGCTATTCCACCCTGCGCAGCATCAACCAGGCAAGACTTCAGAAACATTGCATCCTGGGATTGGTAGTCGTGGTGCACATAGCGACTAGCCAAGGACATCTGCGATAGAACATAATCTTTATGGGTGGAGCAGCGCTTAACTAATCAGATGGGGCAGGATATTACATCTGGGAGCAATGCCGCCATCTGATTAACTTTCACCCGTGGCGCTGACGAAGGCTGCGAGAAGCCGAAATGCATTCGCCCATTGGCGGGTGATGCGGACTTTCCTTACCCGTAGCACAAGGACTAAATGCTGTTTCCACTGGTTCCTCTGGTGTGGCCTCTTCACTCTCGTCGTTGGAGGAGGTGACTGTTTTCATATTGCAGCGCGGGTTCCAGTGCCCCGCACAAGAGGTCCCCGTTTCTTCAAGTCAGCTCTGGTCTGCTGGATACTACTCAGGTGGTGTTTGTTTGTAATCCGGGGTACCGGAATGGCCAGAGCTCACCTTCCATTCTGGACGAAATTGCAGCGGTGTTGGGGTTACATGACTTCACATTGGGCTCGACATGAGTCTCATCCTTGCCCCCGCCCAAAAGACACCAGAATCACGGAGGTTCAAATGGTACAGGGGACTAAAGGAAACGGCGCATTCCTGAGGCAGCAGGCTGTAAGGATCCCTTACCATCAACAGCGCTATTCCACCCTGCGCAGCATCAACCAGGCAAGACTTCAGAAACATTGCATCCTGGGATTGGTAGTCGTGGTGCACATAGCGACTAGCCAAGGACATCTGCGATAGGACATAATCTTTATAGGTGGAGCAGCGCTTAACTAATCAGATGGGGCGGGATATTACATCTGGGAGCAATGCCGCCATCTGATTAACTTTCACCCGTGGCGCTGACGAAGGCTGCGAGAAGCCAAAATGCATTTGCCCATTGGCGGGTGATGCAGACTTTCCTTACCTGTAGCACAAGGAATAAATGCTGTTTCCACTGGTTCCTCTGGTGTGGCCTCTTCACTCTCATCGTTGGAGGAGGTGACTGTTTTCATATTGCAGCGCGGGTTCCAGTGCCGCGCACAAGAGGTCCCCATTTCTTCAAGTCGGCTCTGGTCTGCTTGATACTACTCAGGTGGTGTTTGTTTGTAATCCGGTGTACCGGAATGGCCAAAGCTCACGTTCCATTCTGGACGAAATTGCGGCGGTGTTGGGGCTACATGACTTCACATTGGGCTCGGCATGAGTCTCATCCTTGCCCCCACCCAAAAGACACCAGAATCCTGGAGGTTGAAACTGTACAGGGGACTAAAGGAAACGGCGCATTCCTGAGGCAGCAGGCTGTAAGAATCCCTTACCAACAACAGCGCTATTTCACCCTGCGCAGCATCAACCAGGCAAGACTTCAGAAACATTGCATCCTGGGATTGGTAGTTGTGGTGCACATAGCGACTAGCCAAGGACATCTGCGATAGGACATAATCTTTATGGGTGGAGCAACGCTTAACTAATCAGATGGGGCGGGATATTACATCTGGGAGCAATGACGCCATCTGATTAACTTTCACCCGTAGCGCTGACGAAGGCTGCGAGAAGCCGAAATGCATTCGACCATTGGCGGGTGATGCAGACTTTCCTTACCTGTAGCACAAGGAATAAATGCTGTTTCCACTGGTTCCTCTGGTGTGGCCTTTTCACTCTCGTCGTTGGAGGAGGTGACTGTTTTTATGTATGTGTATATATATATATATATATATATATATATATATTGTGTATATAACTATATAAAGATATTTATGGTTGTATACACACACAAATAGAAGTGGGGATCCCTAGGTAGTTCCCAAATTTTAGGTGGAGAGCAGCTCCTTCATATGGGGCAGACTACAACACCACCAACATTCTAAAACTTCTCACCTCAAAAGTCTGTTTTTCTAGCAGAGCTTTTATTCATATTGCTATCCACACTGAGATGTAAAAGTGACAAAGTGTTTTGCCATTTTTCCAGCAAAGTCTTTGAACATAGGATTAGCCAGTGCCATCCACAGTGAGCTGAAAAATGACAAAAGCCTTTTACTACCATTGGAACCAAGATATACCCGACTGATGAGGCCTAATAATGGCAAAACCTGTTTTGTGTTGCTTGTGTTCCGGTTCACGGAGGCCCTGGCCTGGCATTTTGGTCTGGACTGTTCTTATTGGACAGGGGCAAGACTGATTTACATATGGCTGGCTCCAAACTGAGGTAGGTTGGTGTGCAAAATTACGATGGGCTGGGATGTGGCCCTGAGTAATTACCAGTGGCTCAGATTAATTCAAGCATTCCATCCTTCACTTTTTTGTATACATTTTCTCTTCAGCAGCATCAAATCCTTCTTCATCTGTTTAATCAACATCCAACCTGACAACAGTACTGTCATTCTCTCCTAAATAATGAACTAACATGTATGTATCCTCTTCCTACATAAAGATCCACTAAAAACTGCAGTACTCTTCCCCATCTAAAGCTGCTTTTTCACCACCACATCACTTTGCATCTGCTACAAGGCAGTCCCGAAGAGCAGCTATATAGTTGAAGGATGTATGCATTCTTCTGTCCATTGCAACAAAGAGTGTCCAATGATCCAGGTAATCATTTTACTCGCAAACAAAGAACAACGTATCAATAATCAGAACCTATTGTGTGTCAGTGCTGGCTGATAGGGAACAGGAGGGTTGAAAAATATAAAATAAAAACCCACTTTCCTTTTCCGCCACTTCTCCTTCATCTCCGCTTTGCTTCTCTTCCTGACTCCAGTTCGGAAGAAGCTGCAGGAAGCACCCGGGCACACAGGCTCACCTGAGCCAATCACAACGCTGCATTGCAGAACCATTTCAGATTGTGATTAGTCTGAGCATTGTGGATTGGTGCTCAGATGGGGTGTATGCCCCACCAGGCTTTGTATTACAGCCTGGTGGGGAATAGGCAAAGTGCGCATGACTGTTTGGCCGGGCCAAGACGTCCAGCCAAGGAGTCATGTGCACTTAAATGTGCACAAACCACTCCTCCTCACTGAGCATCCAGCTCTGCCCGCCCTAACCCAGCCCGCAGTAACAAAAAATAAAATGATAATAACGTTGTTATTATCATTTTATATTTCCCTTTTTCACTGCTCTAAGAGCAGTAGGGTGATGCTCCTCCGCCTTAGCGTAGGAGCCACCACTAATTGTGTACCCTCTTCCTGTGGGCTCAACCTCAAGTATGACGGAGTCCATGGGGCAAATGACCTCTGTTCCCACCAAGCTCCCCCATCCTAGTAGTCACAAGGCATTACCTATTTGATTTACCATCCGGCAGCCGGTGTGCGTTGACCCTCACATGACTCAGTCACAGCTTCTTCACTAACAGATACCGTCCCAGGAATCGCCATTGTGGTTTCTCACAAATCTTGCAACAAGTCAAACAGTACAGGTTCATCTTGTGTGAATCGAGAAAGGCAAGGATGGCAGGGGCCCTGTTAATAGGAGTATCTTTATGCTCTAAAGAGGATATGACTTTAAGATACCGCTTGTCTCTTGCCCACATGAACTTGCTTTCTTTGGAAGGCATAGGATGCATAAAATACCTCTGGTTAAGGTCCTCAGAGATATTCACAAACGTCCTCCTTTCAGTTACACTTTGGAGTGGGCCTTACAGCATTTTTTTGCCAAGCACTTGGTGACTCTGGGTGTCCGAAATCACCATGGCCGGCTTTAAGGAGGTGCAACTGATGCAGCTGCACCAGACGCTGAACTTGGGGAGACGCTGTGTTTAGAAATTAATAATGGGTTTGGTAGACCCTAATGCAGAGTTCCTTATTTGACCAGCAGTTTCAGGCAACAATAAAAATCTCAGGTTAACGCTGATGATTAATCCTGCTCTGGAGAGAGTTTTGGCTATTAGCAGTTTTGACTCATCATAAAGTAGCATAAAGGGGTAATATGCCTGCTGCAAAGAAAGTGTACTATGCTATGCAGATCACAGAATTGTATTTTATGTGTATAGCTCAGAGGGTTACTGATTTTGTCACAGAAATCCTTTTGATACTTGTAGTTCATAAGTTAGAATCCTAATACAGCACAGTGAGCTATGAACAGTCATCAGAGCTAAAGGCAACCTGTTATAGGTTAGAATGCTATGTTTCTTTCCACAGTCTTTCATTATCTTAATTTTGCTAATAGGGGTTTGTTTGGGTAGAAATACATTCTTATTAGTAAAGCCAACCCCAATCACTGTGAAACGTTTTAAATACTCAGCTTGTGCTTCTCCAGACCAAACACTCTTAAAATGTTACCTATTAATGCGGATAACATGTGACTCTTATGCCTTATAATCCTCATCATTGTCTTATGTAACATTTACCACAGACTGATGTACACACCTATGATTCATTGTCTCTGTATAATGTGTGCGTCATGTAAAGTACTCTGACACCCTAGACTGGTATGAGTAGCGCTACTAAACAAATAAAGAATGCCTGTGAGAGAGGGACCAGTGGTGTAAAATAGGCCCTCGCAGTGCAGGGGGGGGGGGGCAAGCTCCAGAGGGACATCTCTCAAAAAATGGCAGGTGGTCTGCTGGGGAGGGTGGCATCCTCCGTGTAATTGCAGGGGTGCTCAGGTTTTGTTTCGCTACTGGGAGGGGCTATGAAGAGATGAAGGGCACTGTTGGAGGGTTGTAATGAAGGAATCCGTGGAGAAGGTCCTTACTGGAGGGTGCCAAAAAAGATTGTTGCACTGGGCACCAACACCGCTAATGTGGAAATCACAGTGCTGCGATGTGAAGTAGGGATTTCTGGCGATCGGTCTTCAGCACTGAATCTGCCCAGGGACGCTTCTCTATTCCTTGAAACACTGTCATGGGTGTACTACTCACCTAAGGGCTGTGGCAAATCCCATGAGACTCCAAAGCATCAGTGAGGTTCCTTGGTTCATGAAACTATGAATCACAGCATTGGCCCAGACTCCCATTTGTCCATGCTGGTCAGGCTTCACTGTGATCAATGTGAGCACTTTGACGGAGAACACATCAATAGGTCGATGGCCCAGTAAACAATATAATCCTTTATTACAAAAGCATTCACGTTTAATAAAAAATAATATTTTAGTCTCCCCACAGGTGATGAGGGGGCACTCAATGTTCAGGCTGCTCCCTGTCGTGTCCCACAACCCAGGTCCCCAAATGACATCGCTGCCAGGCTGGTAGGTGAGTTAAGGGGTTTGCTTTATTCAGAGCTCTTGCCGTCACATCGTCCCTGCCCCAGGTCCAACCCTTTCCATTCCGAATTCCTGCCCTTCCTTCTCCTGACTAGAGGCAGTGTCCAGTCCCATGCCATCTGTTGGGAACCTTGTCCTAGTGTCCCGCTCCATTCCATCATTCCAATATTTTCCCCTTTTGTAGACATAAATCAGTGTGTCCGCCCCACCAACAGTGAAGAGTAGGGGTGGATGGCTAACTCCACTCCACCGCAGCGTTTGCGGAGTTTTGATACTCCGCTCTCCGCTTGGACCACATAGTTCAACAAAAGCTCAGCGGAGCGGAGTTTACCAGAGCTCCACCCCTTTGATTCACATTGTCTGTGATGAAGGAAATCATACATTTTTCTCAAGTCTGCTCTGTACGGGTAGCCCAAGAAATTGCCACTGTTGCTTGTAAAATAAATGAGATGCTGGTCTGTTCTTGTGCCCCGGGGTGCTTTTGACAGTATATGACACAACGTGACCCTGCTTCCCCGCTGACTCGAATCGCGAGTGTTCCAAGAGAGCGAGTTTGTGCTTGAAACATTTCTGTCTGAGTTAGGGTTCTGCCATTGTTGACTGGTTTGTCAGTGGCTTTGTGATGATTTTAAGAGAGTAGGGTCTGCTTCCTATGGTCACCCCCACTTTTTGCTGGTGTGGTTGTGGGCCTGCTAATCAGACCCACAGCCCAGCTGTTCTCTCTCTAAATTCATACCATGCACTTTAGGTACATACTTAATTGGGTATTGGGTCACCTTTGGGTCATTGGTTACATCCCCTCCAGGCACACTGATGTAGGTTCCTCTTAAATGAAGACTCCACGCATTCCTTAATTCTATGTTTTTATTGATTATTCTTATGATTTTTTGCGATTATTTTGATCATAATCCTCTTTTCATCATGTTCATATAATCATTTTAGATACATTTTACTTTTAGAGCTCCAATGCATTTCGGGCATTTCTTGCCCTTCCTCAGGGAGCCAATCTGTTGAGAACCATAGGTACCCAGGGCATAGATGCATCCAAGGCCTACCAAGGGCTGCAGCATGTATTATGCCACCCCTGGCTGGCCATCCAAACTGACACCACAGGCTGAACACTCAGCTTGGGCAAGGTGGTGTAATCACCCCTTGCTTAGATATAGTATTCCTATATCTACCCTTATATATAGACACATATATACCTATAAGTTACTCCTATGGCAGGCCTTGACAATCCTGAAGACAGAGTGCTTGATTTGTTTTATGCGAGATGGTGCTCTAGCATGAGCTGAGCCTGTCTGCAGCTTTCAGAACCATGTCTTTATAGCTGTTCTATGATATAGCATACCATATACTCTTAAGTGAATTATAATCCTCGCGATTAATGCTAACCTTAGTTTGGCTTTATCAAAATATGTCGTGTAAAGTGTCAAACACTTTGAAATACTACCCCCCCCCCCCCCCCCGCCAGTTCTGGCGGCGGGGGCAGCATTCCACCCTTCTAGAGGGAAAAGACATATAGTTATTACTTTACCCGGTTAAAGTTAAACAGAGCCTCAGCATCACAAAATGGATGCTGCTGCCACAGACACGAGTCTGACCTCCTGCTGCTGGACGAAACTCTGGCAAGGGAGGCCTGGACAATAGGTTTCCTGTCAAGGGAGGTGCTGGCACCTCCCCAGACAGCCTGTAGTGGATTGGGGCAGGGTGGGTTCAATGGAAACTGCTGCTTCCAGACACTGCCTGGGGCACACAAGGTGCTCCATGCATAGCCCGGTTCAAACCAGTTGCTGGGGCACTCCAGCCCCAGCTCTGGCGCAAAACTGGACAAAGAGAAAGGGGTGTAACCACCCCCTTCTCAGGTTCCACCCATAGGAGGGACCTAGCAAGTAATTCAGCCCCTTAGATTAGTATAAAGATAGGAGCTGTGTCTAGAGACATTAGATTATCCTGGAAAGAAACTCTGAAACAAACTCTTGGACCTTCAACGTTGCATTTCGACTGGAAGACTGAAGACATCTCCCTTGTGGTCAAGGAGTGACCACCCTGTGCAAATAGGCACCAACAGTAACTTGCCGGTTTGCTTTGTCGACACTCCCGCCGGAACCCGACGACTTAGCGACGAAGCCTCTGGACTTTCAGACTTATTTGACTCCGATCCACATCCATAGCAAAGCTGAGACCGATGGCGGAAACGAGAGACGTGGGACCGGATCTCCTGCAGTACCTGCTTTTTGATAACTGTGCAGCTTCTGAGACGTCTTCGAAGTTGTGCATTGGGGATTGAGAAGCCCCAACCCCGAGCTGTAAGTGCACCGAAGCTCAGCCCTCCACACTCCACGAGTGCGCGCGGGGCCTGCGCCTACATTTCTCCTCAATGCATCTTTGCGGTTGCTAGCCCGTTGGCTAGTGGCCCTCCTGAAGACATCCTATTGAAACAACACCGCTTGCCTGGTTGCTCTGGGCTTGCTCCTTCTTTCCTGTAAAGGGGAAGCTCCCCAGACCTTGCTGGTCTGAACAGAAGCCGATCTTCCCTTCATGCGTGGATTGCCTTTGCCAAGGCTTGTTGGGTCCAATCTGGATACCGACACCGCCAACAGCTAGATCCTTCTTGGGACAGTCCGTATCCAGCTCCTGGTCATCGTCAACGCCTCCTGGTCCACGTGGCTGCAGAGACAAGCTTCATCTCCTCACCTGATTGCATCTCGACATCGCATTGTTCCTTCCTGGTTCCTTCCTCGTCACTGGCTAGTGACTCAGACTCTGTCCCCTCTGCTTTCAGGTTCTTCACTGCTCCGATCCACCCTTGGATCCATCCGGACACTTTCCTCCTAGTCGCTTGCAGCACTTTCTTGCAGCTCTCCATAGGATTGATCGACGAAACCCGACACGAAAGAACACCTATGCACCAGGCTTCCCTGGGTGAGGTAACTCGAGTACTCCAGTGCTCCCGTGGGTAATAACTATCCAAGTGTCCTAGTTTAACTGAGTTTTCCCGTAGTCTACCCGTAAGTGTCCGAAATCTACTACTTTGTAACTTTTACGTTCCCATTGAAAGTCTATGGTAACTCGCGTGTGTGTTTAGACACTGCACACGCATCCTGTGGGACTCCTACTTCCTAACCTTTGGTTGTTCAGTGTAGCCCCAGCGATTTCCTATGCCCTAGGTCTACTCACCTTTCCTGAAGTGGTTCTTATACCACTTACTTAGTATATGGTTCATGAGGCCCCTAGGGCAGAATTGATTTGTGTAACTTATAGTATGGTTAATGAGTAACTTTTAATGTATCTCGATCTCTGACCTCATAAAGAGTTCAGAAGGGTTGTGTTAGTAATAAATACATATATATTTGATATATACCTTGTGTGGTGTCCTTTCATTTGGTATTCAAGGGATTATAACTGGTAAAACAATTGGCTGCACATGCTCTCTGAAGTATTAGCCTAAGACTGCTTTGTCCATGCTACCACTAGGATAGCTGGTCTATAAGGTTGACTTTACAACCATCACCATAAGGGTTGTTTGGACTGATACAGGGTGCCCACTAGAATAGTGGACATCACATATCAGGACAACTTCTCACAATGATAAACACAATAGTCTGCATCTATTAAGCCCAAACGAGAACCAGTACTGTGTGTCACATTGCAACGCGGCGTCCAAGACATTAACAACACACAGATACTTGAACACTGAAGTCTCACTTACCATGGTGACTGTGAGGGAGCCCACGAGCTGCATATTTGGAATTGTAGCCTAATTGTTGGTACGCATGCAGACAACAAACTGACAAGCCGGATACATCTGCCTGTCCTTCGTTGTTAAAGCAACCTCCTTCGAAGATGGAGTAATCATTAGATTTCACAGAACAATACAATATCATGTGACATATACACATTTATGTTCCATTTCATAACAGGGTTAGGGCCATAATGCAATGTTGTGACCCCCTGTCACAGATAACTCCGTAATGATGGTGCTGCTGAGGGAAGCATGGATTTGCTAATCTTGGGCTGATCTTGTCAGTGTGAGAGGAGGAGAGTGGAGGGTGTAGGAAGGTGGATATCTGACTATGGTTGCCCCCAAATTTTTGGCTGGTGTTTAGCTGGTTTTTCGACTTAGTTGACCTGGGGCCCTGCTATTCAGGACCCCAGGCCCACTGCTCTCTCTGTAAAATGGATTCCATGTACTATAGGTACATATCTAATTGGATACTGAGTCACCTTATCAGCCCCTGTACAGTGTACCTTAGGTACCCAGGACATATGTGCACCCAGGGCCTACCAGGGACTACAGCATGTATTATGCCACCCCTGGCTGGCCATTCAAATCTGACACAACTGGCTGATCAATCAGCTGGGGCAAGGTGGTGCCTCCATCCTGGTCATCGAAGACACCACCTGGTCCACGTGGCTGCAGAGTCAAGCGTCCACTCTTCACCTGATCGCGACAACAGCCTCTGGTTCCTTCCTGGTTCCACTCCAGTCACTGGCTAGTGACTTTGAACATTGTCCCCTCTGCTTTCAGGTCTTCAGCATCTCTGATCCACCCTTGGATCACACCGGACATCTTCCTCCTGGTCGCCTGCAGCATCTTTCCTTTCAGGCTCCATAGACTTCAATGCAGAAAAATGACACGACTTTGCACCTGTGCACCCGCAGCCCGTGGGTGAGGTAACAAGAGCATTTCGGTGCTCAAGGGTAGATTGACTCTCCTAGTGTTCAGTTTCACAATCGTTTCAGTCCTATCTAGTCAGGATTGTCCGTACTCACCTTTTTCTTGAACTGTTGTTACGCATCTCGCGTGTGAGTTCACACTCTGCACACGCGTTCCGTGGGCCTCCTATTACTTACCTAAAGTTAGGATAGTGTAGTCCCAGCGATCCTACAGCCTCTGGACAGCTCCATTTCCTTAATCGACTTCCTTATACCACTTGTTTAGTATATGGTTTGTTGCGCCCCTAGGGCAACATTGTAACTTGTGCAACTTAACGTCTTTTTCTTAAGAGTCTTGTCATGTGCTTAGCCCTCTGATCTCATAAAGAGTTCAGAAATGTTTGTTAGTTAATAAATATCTTGTTTATTTTCATAACTACCTGTATGGTGTCCTTTCATTTGGTATTCAAGGGGTTATATGTGGTAAAAAAGCTGGCTTCACATGCCAAAAGAGTTTAGCCTAAGACTGCTTTGTCCATGCTACCATTAGGATAGCTGGTCTATAAGGTTGACTTACAACCAATCACCATAAGGGTTGTTTGGACTGATACAAGGTGATCACTAGAACTAGTGAGCATCATATATCAGGCCAACCTCTCACATTGGTGTGCAGCGGTTGGGATTTGAGCTTGCTGTTGTTTTTACCAAATATAATCTTGAGATATCATTTGAAAGATCACATAAGGTACCATAAGTACATATAACAAAGCTTAGAAATACTCTGAGTTCTACTGAACCAGCTGTTGTAGTAGAAAGGGAGTAGCACACCCTGACTACAACTCTTAGCAAGGGATCAGTAGGAAAACCCATAATGTAGGTAAGTGCACCACTTACACCTCACTAGAAAGCATGTCTACCACAGGAGAGAACACAGTGGCTCCCCTTGTGGTTATTGACCCTCCACAGGTCGTTTCAAGATATGCAGCCCTCAGCTTCCAGGAGATGAGACAATTGTGTACTCCAGGCAACTGAAACAGGGTCCTAACCCTACCCTTCCTTTTCTGTTAGGTCTCTTAGAGACATATGATGCCAGAAGGGCTTCTAATAAAGGCCCCTCTAATCCAGCAGATGGGAGCATACCCCCAGTAGAAGATGACTCTAACTCCCCTGAGACAGAAGATGTGGAGGAGGAGGATGGAGAATCATCTGATGGAGAGGTAGACAATGGTCAGAGTAGAGTCAGCAGACTTACCAAGGCCAACTTAAGCCTACATGAGAATGGAACTGGGGGAGCCCCAGGCCCATCCTCAAGCAGGCCTAACCTTGGGAATAGACGAGCTAGGTCTCACTCCAGAGGCTCTAACAGATCTATTCACACCCATGTCTCTCGGGCATCTTCTCAGAGAGGGGTGACATCCCCTCAGAGGAGAGAGCATGAAGCTAAGATGAGGGAAGTGCATCTGAGGATTGAGAGGGAAGAACTTGCCCTTGCCAAAGAGAAACCTGCCTGTGCCAGAGAGCAGAAATTGAGTGGGTTAGAACCCACTGGTGGAAGCATTATCCCTAGAGATAAAGACAGGAGTTTTGATAACAGAAACCTGAGTAAGATAGTGGCCCCCTTTAAGGTAGGGGATGACATCCACAAATGGATGACTGCTTTGGAGAGAGCCTGCAAAGTACAGTAGGTGGCAGAGTCAGCGGGCAGCTATATTGTGGCTCTCCTTTGAAGGTAAAGGAAGAGACAAGCTCCTCACTGTTAGAGATAAGGATGCTAATGATTACCAAGTCCTGAAAAGTGCCTTGATTGATGGGTTTGGCTTACCCACTGAACAGTACAGGTTAATGTTCAGAGACACCCAGATAACTCAAGCTCAGGATTGGACTGACTTTGTTGACTGTGTCACTAAGGCTTTGGAAGGCTGGTTACTGGGAAGTAAAGTTACTGACTTCACAGGATTGTATAATCTTATTATGAGAGAGCAAGTTTTAAATAATTGTCAGAACCAGTTATTACACCAGCACCTGGTAGACTCTGATCTGACCTCTCCACAAGAATTGGGTAGGAGGGCAGACAAATGGGTCAGAACCAGGATTAGGCCTAAGAAGCAGGGTGGTGACCAAAAGAAAGAATCAACCAAGCCTCAAGAGAAGGGTGGGAATAAATCTCCAGATCAAACCACATCAGGGCCCCAAAAATCCTCTGAAAAGGGTGGGTCCCAGAATGCTTCCAATACCCAAAAGAAACCTTATTGCCATGCCTGCAAACAGGTAGGCCATTGGAAAACAGACAGCAGTTGCCCCAAGGCCAACAATAAGGAAAATATTCCTCCAGGTAATACTCCAACACCTCCTGTTACTACTAGTAGTAATCCCCCAGGTGGTGGGAGTGCCCCCGGAATTTGGTTGGCTATACTTGGGGAACTTAGGTGGACTCTGGCCTAACCAGGTCCCCTACTACAGATACTCTTGTCTGTGAGACTGGCATGGGGTTTGCCAACTTCACTGCTTGTCCCAACACTTTGGACAAGTACAGACAGGAGCCCCTCATCAATGGTCTAAAAGTTGAGGCCTATAGAGACACAGGGGCTAGCATCACCATGGTGACTGAGAGCCTAGTCCCCTCAAGGCAACTTATACCTGGAGCCACATACCAGGTGGCCAACATTGATGGAGTGCAGAGTGATCATCCCATGGCAGTGGTCAATCTCAGCTGGGGAGGTGTCACTGGTCCCAAGAGAGTGGCAGTGTCATCAAACTTGCCTGTAGATTGCCTACTGGGGAATGATTTAGAGATCTCAGCCTGGGCTGAGGTAGAGCAAGAAATCCATTTTAAAATGGTAAATCTCCATGGTAAGGTTAGTGGGTCCGTGATGGCCACAGCCCCAGTCCAAGATGTCCTCCCTGAACAGGTCAGGAGGGCTGTGCTAGTCACAGCCCAATCTCAGACAGATTCCTTCCCTGAACAGGTTGGCAAGGCTGTGATGGTAACAGCTACTACCCAAAGTGAGTCCCTTCCTGAAAAGGTTGATGGAGTTGTGATGGCCACAGCTCAAACTCAGACAGATGATAGTGTTGTGAAGCCTGAAACTATGGATCACTCCACTCAAACAGAGAGCATTGAGTAGGAAGAGAAATCTCCCTTCCACCAGACTTTAGGACAGGATCAGCCTCCTCAGGGAACTGATCTGACCCCTTGTGAAGAAACTGCCCCAGAGGTAGTCAGAAATAGCCTGGCAGAGGCTCAGATGTCAGTGGACCCTTCCAAGGTGGGACCCAGTCTGGAGCAGGTAACCTGCCCCACTCTACCGTGCCTCTTTCAGCCCAGGGCTGTGGAGGTCAGGGAGGCCGGTGGTGGGCCCTAAAGGGCCCCCTGTCCAAAAGAACCCCCCAATCAGCAGATTAAGGGCACTGAAGCTAGCAGACCTGAACAAGTGAAAATAAAACAGACTCCTGAGGGATCCCCCTTAAACTTAGTTAGGGACCTCCCACAGATGGACACTGTTGGGCACAGCCAAACCTGGGACCTAAGGGCCCCAAACCTGACCTGTCCCTACAGTAAGCCAAACAGAGGGATCCAGCCTCCAGCTTTAGGTAGCCAGAGTTTGACCCTGAGAGCACACTGCAACTCAGTCCTGGAAAGAAAGGCATATATGGTGGATAGTGATTGGAGGAAGTTGAGCCCAACATTAGTGGAGTCTCACTTCAGTACTCCATCCCAACACCAGCCTTTTACTTTGCCAAAACACACCACAGGTAGAGATTCCCGATGGTGGAGACCCTCAGATACCCTTAGGGTGAGGGATTGCTTAGTGGACCATGAGACAGGGGGTAACCATGCCAGTGCATATACCACTTCATATGGCCACTCAGGCAATATAGGCTTACCTGGTCAAGGATAGCCTAGTGATAGTACACTTGTGGGCAAGGAGTGTCCACCCTGCACAAGCAGGCACCATCAGCGTCCAGCGGCTTCACTTTGTCGTCTTCCCTCGAGGATCCAGACTTCAGAGCCCGACGAGACCCGGATTCCCAGACCTCTCCGACCTCTACCTACATCTGCAGCACAGCTGAGATCCGTGGGTGCGACGAGACACGTGGGACCGGCCATCTTGGAGAAACTGCACTTCGCTTCCAGCAAGACTTCTGAGGTAACCTCGATGAAGTGCTTTGGGGACTGAGAAGCCCCAGCCCCGGGCAGCTCCTGCACCGAAGACCAGCCCTCCAGCATCCACGAGATCTGCGTGGGGTCCTTCTGCCTGTTTGCTGCTCAACGCGCTGTCTGGTCACTTGCTGCTGGCTAGTGGCCTCCTAGACGACGATCCACGACATCAACACTGCTGGTCTGGTTGCTCCAGACTGGCCCTTGCTTCCTTCCAAAAGAGAGGCCCCCCGGACCCTCCTGGTCCGCACCAGACGTCTTTTCCACTCACCGCATAGGTTGCCTTTGCCAAGGCCTGTTGACTCCACATCCGGATCCGCCGACAGCGAGAGCCTGCGTGGGACAGCTCGTGCCTCCACCCTGGTCGTCGAAGACACCACCTGGTCCACGTGGCTGCAGAGTCAAGCGTCCACTCTTCACCTGATCGCGATGACAGCCTCTGGTTCCTTCCTGGTTCCACTCCAGTCACTGGCTAGTGACTTTGAACATTATCCCCTCTGCTTTCAGGTCTTCAGCATTTCTGATCCACCCTTGGATCACACCGGACATCTTCCTCCTGGTCGCCTGCAGCATCTTTCCTTTCAGGCTCCGTAGACTTCAAAGCAGAAACCCGACACAACTTCGCATGTGCTTAGCCCTCTGATCTCATAAAGAGTTCAGAGGTGTTTGTTAGTTAATAAATATCTTGTTTATTTTCATAACTACCTGTGTGGTGTCCTTTCATTTGGTATTCAAGGGGTTATATGTGGTAAAACAGCTGGCTTCACATGCCAAAAGAGTTTAGCCTAAGACTGCTTTGTCCATGCTACCATTAGGATAGCTGGTCTATAAGGTTGACTTACAACCAATCCCCATAAGGGTTGTTTGGACTGATACAAGGTGATCACTAGAACTAGTGAGCATCATATATCAGGCCAACTTCTCACAGAGGGGGGTTGAGAAGGAGGGAGCAGCGCCTCCGAAGTTTGTCACTTCTTTAATCTTTCCCTACCTAAACATTGGCTGGGAGCAGAGACTGGATGCAGGCAGCCCCGGGACCAGGTTTGCCCCAGATCTGTGTGGACGGTGTCTGTGGCAGCAGGGAGGGCGGGTTGCAGTTATGTGTGTGCACGCTGAGGCTGCTGGATCAGCGGCAGCACTGCCTGTTCTCTGATGCAAATTGCTTTGGTTTCACTCTAATTCGGGGCTGGGCATGGGGACAGGGGGACATTTTTTGTTTTAGGACTTCATTAGCAGCCCGACATGGGGAATAATGCTTACATGGAGCCGAGCCAATTTGCAGAGTGCAGTGCAGCTGGACAAGGTGGTATGCAAACGTATGCAAACGTAGAAGAAGCAGGGTCATTAACAGAGGCAGCAGGAGTAGTGAATATTTATTCTGCCCGCTCGCTGAACCCCGCAGAATACCGCAGAGTTTTTCTGCAACTCCACAGAATTCCACTGAATGAAATTCTACACGCTCCGCCCAGGCCTAGTGAAGAGAGAGACAGAGAAGAAAGAAAGAAAGAAAAAAAATATGGATACAGATAGGCAACAGCTGTTGTCACGAGCAGGTGTTTTTCATGGACAGAATTGCTCTTCCATTCGTCTTGTATCATAGCTCCTCAATCAGTCGTTTGGGCTGCAGTCACTCTTGTATGGCACTGGCTCTCTTTTGCCCAGGGCTGCTGATGGCCCAGGGCTTCCCCCACAGCCTCAGCTTGGAGAGACCTGTCACCCTTTGGAGAAGTTGACTGTTGTGGTTCCCCAGTGGCGTCACACAGAATTTTCTGGTGGACACCTGCGTTTCCATCTTCATCATTGTTCTCAGCCACTCTGAATTTTTTTAAGTGAGAGTGGTTACTCGTGATGCCGTGAGACCCCACCTCTGCCATGATCTTTGGCACCTTGATGTTTGTTATCCGAAGCGGCTAGCTAGAGAGAAAGCTATCTGGCTTTCATGTTTGACATTGCCGCACAGGGACCAGATCCAAGGGCTTCAGTTCCAAAGTTGTTGCGCGACGTCGGGTATCAGCTTGCCTTTTCATTTTCTGCTTGGCCTCTTGATCAAACACTCCAATGTATCTGTGCTCTGGCTGGACCTTTTTGTCCCGCTAAGGCAGACCAGTCCTGCTTGTTCTCCCCAATACCAGTTCCGATGGGCATTGCCCCGTGGAGCTGTGTTTGGCTTTGTGATAGTCTCTCATTACTTGGCATAGGGCTTGCCCAACTGAAATCTGTGTCAGTTTAGCTCTTTGTACTGCCTTTTTGATGTTGCCCATGAACCTTTCCACCACGCCATTGGCCGCTGGTTCATAAGGGCATTATTTTCCGATGATGGACTCCCAGGTATGCATAAATTTATGAAATTCTTCTCCTGAGAAAGGGTTTGTTTTGAGCATTAGAGGGGGACCCCAGGCTACAAATATGTTATCTAGAATTGATAGTGTTGTGGCTGCCAATGTTGATGAAACTTGGCATGCTATGAGGAAGCGAGAGTACTTATCCATGATGACCAGTAGGTATCCGCCTGTGTCCAAGGGCCCATTAGGTCCAGAGCCAGTGTTAACCAGACCAGCTTCGGTAAGGTCAGACATGCGCAGTTGCTCCGGCCTGGATGATCTTCCTATAATCTGACAGAGGTCACAGTTCATGATCATGTCCTCCACCACACGATCAAGGCCCAGGAACCGTACTTTTTTCCTCAGCATTTTCTTGTTTCTACCATTCCCCTGTGACTCATGTGATGGCTGACCATCTGCCGTCGAAGAGTCTGAGGTCTCACTATACTGGTGCCATGAAGGAGTATCCCCTGCTCCGTTTCAGATAGTTCTTCCTGCACTTGTTTGAATGCAAGTATCTCCTCCCTCCTGATGCCTGTACCAACAGGGCTGTAGTTGTTCACGCGCCTCCACCTCTGTTGCTGTATAATGCTTTTCACTGCTTCCAGCCTGTTTCTCGTATTAGTTCTTCCATCATTATTAGAGCAGGTGTGTTTTGTTTCACCACAAAATTAAGATACTCTTCCACCATGGAGAAGGTCTGTGTTGCACGCGACAGAGGGTGTTGTGGCATGTAGTCTGTAGGGTTTGGTTCCTACCCTGATATATGGAAAATTTTGAAGTCCTAGTCCATCAAAAGTATCGCCCACTTTTCAATGCTCTGTGGGATTTTTGCATTCACGTTGCCGTATATCGTGACCAGTGCTTAATGGTCCATCATAATGGTGAAAGGTTTCCATAGATGAACATTTGGTAGTGCTCATATGCCCATACCACTGCTAGGCTCTCTTTCTCTGTTTGAGAGTATGCCCTCTCTAAGTCGGTCAGGCTTCTACTTGCATATGCAACAATGAGCCGTGGTGAGTCTCGTCCAGGCTTGTGTTTGGCGAGAAAAACTCCTAGTCCTACAGTGCTGGTATCTACCGTGAGCTCAGTGCATAGGGACACGTCGAAGTAGGCGAGGTGATCCACTGCTGTGACTGCTTGCAGAATGTCCTCGAATGCCTTGTCACATTCTGATGTCGATTATAACTGCTGTCCTTGTTTGGTAAGTTCTCGAAGCGTGGTGCTCAACGTGGCAAAGTCTTTGATGTAGCGAGCAAAGTAGCTCACTTCTGCGGGTGGCTGTGTTTGACGGAGCGTTTCGACTTTGCTTGGGTCTGGCCGCATTCCTTTCTGAGAGATGTGCCCAAAAAGAAGAGTTCTCCATTTCCTAGCTCACATTTGTATGCATGCAGTGTCAGTCCAGCCTTCTCCAGTTGACCGCAAACCTCCCTCTGTGGCTTGTCAAAAACCAGAATGTCATTGCTGTACTTTAGGCAGTTCTATATGGGCTCTATTACCCTTCGGATCATCTCTTGGAATATTTCTGCAGCGGATAACACCCCAAAGTTTAGACGCTTGTAGAGGAACAACCCCGTGTGAGTGGAGAAGGTGATAATGTACTGTGACTGCGGGTCAAGTCCCAACTGGTGATAGCCTTTTACTAGGTCTAGCTTGGAGAACACACAGCTGCCATTGAGGCAGCTGATTATGTCATTCAGGTGAGGGCGTGGATGCTGTTCCCTTTCAATGGTTGTGTTCTGTATATGCATGTCGACGCAGATGTGAATTTTCAGTGTGTTGTTCTTCTGTACCGCCAAGATAGGGGACATCCATGGTGTTGGTCCTTCAGAAAGGTTAAGGATGGGTTGAACTATTAGGCTCTTCAGTCCTTCCTCTAACTGCTGTTGGAGTGATGCTGAGCTACTGGTTTCACTGTTTGTAGGAAAGTGCCCCTTTTTGCATGGTTACTCCCTAAAATTTTACCAGATACCTGATGCTAACTTGATTGAGTGTGTACTGGGATCCTGCTAACCAGGCCCCAGCACCTGTGATCTTTCCCAAAATTGCACCTTTGTTTTTGCAATTGGCACACCTCTGGGCCACATGTAAGTACCTTGTAAAAGGTACCCTGGTACCAAGGGCCTTGTGACCAGACGGCCTCTGAGGGCTGCGGCATGTATTATGCCACCATCCGAGACCCCTCACCTTAACACCCACACACTGCAATTGCAGGCTGCATGTTTTGATGCAGACCAAACTGAAAAGTCAACATGGGACACATCCCAGTGTGCCATGCCCACCAATACTGCCTGTGGCATGGG
Source organism: Lissotriton vulgaris (assembly GCF_964263255.1). NCBI lineage: Eukaryota > Metazoa > Chordata > Amphibia > Caudata > Salamandridae > Lissotriton > Lissotriton vulgaris. Next base: position 168,434 of record NW_028253056.1, read on the forward strand.
TAAGTCACCCCTCTAGCAGGCCTCTAAGCCCTAAGGCAGGGTGCACTATCCCACAGGCGAGGACCGTAAGACTGGCAGAGCCGGACTGTGGGCGGAGAGCGGAAGCCAGGGGAAGGCTGAACCTGGTGGAAGGCATGGCACTCACAAGGAGGAGAGACGCCATCGAGCCAACCTTCAGGCAGGAGCCCACCCGGCGTTGTTGTGTCCGGTGGTGACCAACAAGGACTACGGAACCAACTGAGACTTTGCTCCATGATCACTGAGATCGGAAGTCAGGCAAGTCTGTTCCTGACCCTGGGCGGAGCTCCTGTGAGGAAAGGTAGAGCCCCGCGTGTTGCCTAGTAGACGCCGGAGACTCCGCTTCGTGGCCAGCGAGAGGAAGTCATGCTTGGTTGTGGGCAGGGCCGACGGAGGCTTCGCTCTGTGCCCTACGGCCCGTGTTCTTTCCCATTTGGCTGGCAGGGCGGCTGCACCGCATGGCTGCGGGCTGCCCCAGTGTGAGGAACCAGGGCGAAACCTTGACGAATGCCCCTGGGGGAAATTGCTCCACCTTTCTGGCCTGATTGCAGCTGCCCCGACCGATCGCGGGCAGCTGCATTCTCCTCACAGCACAACGAGAGGAGACAAGGGTGAGTTGCACCCCACCCCGATTGCTTTGTGGATTTTTTGGGGGCATTGTTTCAGCAGCCTCTGCAGCTAGGGGGTTAGTGGAAGCCCTGTGTTCAGGTAAAGGGACACGCAGTTTAAGAGGCCCCTAAATTTTAACAAGGGCATTGCAGGGAAGTCCAGGACGGGCCCCCGAGGAGGAGACTGGCCAAGATGCGCCCTAAGGTCAGTGGGACCTAACCCATTAGGTGATGTGTGCACCTCCTGAGTGTGCATGATGTTGTTATGGTGCACTAGCACTATGTTATTATTCATGCCTCATGATTTATGCCGAATTTGTTTATGCTAAGTGCGTCTTGCCAGTAGTTACTGGTTGTTTCTTTATTTTCACTACTTGTGTGTTATGATGGTGATGACCCTGGCCCGATTGGACCTGTAATGTATATAATCCACTGTAAAGTCATACCTACTGCCAGGTGGCATAGTGTATATAAATGTGATTGCGTTCTGATGTGTTTTATGAGTAATACAAAGGCTATTTTTTATATAACCTTGTGTGGAGTTTCTTTTGAGTTGTGTCTAGTGTGTCGCTGCTGTGTGAGTGTGTTGCACAAAAGCTTTACACATTGCCTCTGGGATAAGCCAGAACTGCTCTGCCAAGTTACTAAGGGGTGAGCAGGGGTTATCTTCAGCGTGTAACTCCCTTGCCCTAACTAGAGTGGTGGTTTCTGCCTGACTTAGGTGCTTTCCATAGCCAACCAGAAATCCCATTTCTAACATTAACACACAGCTTAAATGAAGACTAAAGGCAAGTTATGCTAATCAGAGGGAAATGCACTACTGTACAATATGAAACCTCTATTAGTTAATTCACTGCACCAGTGAGTCACAGAATTTGAATCTTAGTTAATGCGGTGGAGAATAGTGACTTGGTTATGTTTAGGACTACGAGGTCCCAGTCTGTGAGTGCAAGCACCGTCAAAATCTAAGTCATTATTTTAAACTTGAGTTACAACAGTATAAGATAGGCTCCTAGAAAATGCGCAAAAAGGTTTGAGATAAAGTGATTCCAAAATATAGATTTTAATAATGCCCAGACTGTAAGTAGTAAAAACTAATTTTACACAGTCTTTTAAATGCACACACTTCACAGCTTAGTTGCTGGCTCCCTTACAATGCCTGTCAAAAACAATAAATGTGTGTCATCAGGAAATTTCAAGTGACTCCATCAACTAAAAGCAATACCGGCTTTCAACCACCCTTTGCATTTGCAGATTGACCAGTTGCACACATTTACATTTCTTTCAGGGAAGCAGGCACCCTGCTAAGATGGCTCGTTTAGCTGTCTGCCCTCCTCAGTTTCATAGGAGACACTCCCCCCTTCAACTTCAGCTGAATCATTTCAACTGTCGGAATTAACCATCCTACAATGGTTGTCTTTTCGCATAAAATAGGGGAACGGTTTCTAAAATTAAAAAAGTATGGACATGTCGTGCCTCTCAGATCCCCCAACTTCGACCACTGCTGCTGGGGAGTTAAAAGAGGAGACACACACAGTAGCAGATTAGCTGCATGAATATGACACAATGTAAAGCAAGGAAGATTGGACCAAATGTATCAAAAGAATAAATACAAATTGAGAGATGACTTTTTGCAACCAGTCTTTGATTTTGCAATGCAATGTATAAATTACTAGGTCACATCACAAAACATCCAGTTGAAGGGGGTCAGAATGACACAGGGATGGTGGCCTGCAAGGAGGGTGAACACTATCCTTGTGTTTGTATTCCCAAACAGAAAATATTTATTTAACGCAGTCTGTGTCCTTGAAGGAATGGCGCTGCTTTTGAAATGATGAGTTTTCCTTTTAGAAGACATCAGGGTGAGCAGGTGGTAGTCCACTTCTTATTTTCTCTGAGGCTACCTACCGAGCCGCAAACCATTTGTACATACTATTGCAGCTTGCAATTAGGAGGGGAGCCCCCTTTCACTCCTTCTCATAATTGAGATTTGTAATGAATCGCAAAAGCCATTTTGCAAGTTGCAAAGCATAAAAAGGGAACATGACTAAGTTCTACTACTCCAATGAGCTGTACGGTGCCTGCTGAAGCTAGTGCTCACTTGCCAACATGTGTCCTGTCACATTTGTTATTTTTCTCCTCTACCCCTAACACCCCTGGTCCTTTACCATTTTCACATTTGACTACAGGTTTTGCTGGGGTCATTTAGTGGCTTTATGAATACTTGCCATAGGTTGGTCTGCTTAAGAGGGGCGTGTCTATGCAGCCAATATGTGGGACGCAACTTAACGAAGCTCCATATCCAACCCCTGTTATCCTGATCATTCCCCAGTAACAAGCAGCCATCCACTAGTCGTCTGATGGAGAGACTGCTCTAGAACATCGGTGCTTCAAAATGTGAGGCGAAACATACCAGCAACACTAGTGTGAAGTGGTACGAGAGGAGGCCGACGGCCTGCAGCAGGCGGCCCTGCAGCATCGGCCGAAAAACTGACCGAGGGAGACTACAGGTGGGTAGGCGAAATAGTAGCAGTAAGTGGAGACCAGATTACATATTAAAAACAACATGGCACAACTGGGCCTGGAGCGCAAAATACTGACTGTGCGGGCTGAGAGAGGCCTGGCCTGCAGCCTCAGCCCATGGTAGTCCCAACGCTGAAACTATGAAGAACCCCCCTGGAGCCAGTGGTGTGACCACAGTTCTTCCTCCATTGGGACAGCAGCGTTATGGTGGGTTGGTGAGCGCCACGGCGAGCTGCACACCGCTGAAAGCAGGCGCTGCACCTAATTGCTGTAGCGGCAGAGCATTGTAGATCCACCAAGTGAGGAACGGTGAGGAACGGTGAGGGAACCAGTGACGATCCTGATGGCCCGCTGACCTCTCTGGGATCGGAGGCGGCAGGGAGAGGTCTGGGGGCCGGCTCCGGCCTAGGCCTCGGTGCTGCAGCCTGCTGGGGGCTAAGGGATCCCGCACGTCAATGGCATCTGCTGGGCAGAGAACACGCAGCAGGGACAGCAAGGGAGGAGGGGTGTGTCCTAGCCGCCCCCCACTGGCCTAGGGGCATATGAGAGCCGGAGACACATGCACGGGCTGGAGTGGTGGGTTGAACCTTCGGGCCACGGGAAAAGACCAAGTCTGGGTCTGCCTTTACAGGAGCGGAGACTGGGCTGCCCTTAGGGCACCGAATGCAGCTGTGTCAGTAGAGAGGAAATGATCACCGAGTACCCTAGACCTGGGGGGGAGCACTGAAATCAACGGCACTCAAGATACCGACCCCAGCATCAAAGGAACTATCAACGACAGCCAAGGGTTTAACCTGATATAGAAAAAGTGGTCCTAGATACAATTCATTAAACAAAAATGAATGCACAACTCATATTAAATCTGAGTTAACATGGGACTTTATCCTGCAATATAAAAAAGAGAAAAGCAACAGAAACCAAATGCGTTAGTAGTCTTAATAATGCTACCCAAAAGTAATAATTGTGAACACCAATGTTTACAAAGCAGCAAAAAAGTCTGCCAATTTATTTCACAATCCTATATACAAAATATTTAAAAAACTCAATAGTTTTTTAAATATTTTGTATACAGGATTTTTGGGTAGCAACTGCACGCTCCTCTCACATCTTGGCCAGAGTCCAATACCAAATTACGTCATCTTGTAGTGGTTAATTTTGAGAGCAACGAGGGCGACAAGACGCATCCTGCATGGCACACGGAAGGTAAGAGGTCTTTAACAGCCTGTAAAATAACTCTACGAAGTGCACTGTGGGCATGCGTTCTTGGTGAGTTGCTCGAGGTCCTCTTGCGACTCCTGTGCCTTCGGCATGCAAGTCCTCTCAAGGGTCTTCTTTGGCTTCAGTGGGCTCGCCTGGTTGCTCGGGCCTGCTCTGACTCTCCTGTACTTGGCGAGTCCCTTGGACCTAGCTGGTCCCCACGTTGCACCTTTTCGTCTGCCACATCTGTTGCTGCTGCCAAGGCTTGTTGGTGCTCCCGTCGGACACCGACCCCCTGGTTCTCGAATTCCACATGGGACAGCTCGTACATGGCTCCTGGTCTTCCACAGCGTCTCCTGGTCCTCATAGATGCTGATAAGGTCACTGTCAACTCTCCTGCATCTTCTGTCATCGGTGGTCATTGGTCTTCTGTACCTCCTGGTCACTTCAGAGAAGCATAGGCTCTGTTCCCTCTGCTTTGGAGTACTCCTCTTCAAGAATCCACCAGACTGTTTCACCTTCTTCGCCAGTGGCATCTTTACTGAAGTCCTTCATTGTGGTCTACGGCGGTTTCCGAAGTCACTTCCCACCTGCACCCGGCGTACCTGTTGTAGGTATCCTGGTTCCTGGGGTATCCACTGATTGCGTGACTCTCCAATCTTCCATTGGGTTTCTTCAAAACCAAGGGAAGAGTCCTTTTTTAAAACTGCAACTGTGCCTTGCCCATTGACTTGCATTGAGTACGCAGCTGTGTTTCCACTCTGCACACAGCCTCCGTGGGGCTCCTGGGTACTTACCTTGGGTGGCTCCTTGGGTCCACAGCTATTTTGAGTCTTCTGGCCCAAATCTTCGCAGTTCACATTCCACTTATTTAGTATATGGTTTGGTCTCCCCCTGGAGACCACTGTGTATTTGTGCTTAATTACCCATTTCCATTTGAAATTTTGTGTGTATTGTGTTGATATCTCCGGATAGGAGATATACCAATGTGTTAGTGTGTACAATAAGTATAACTATTTTTTATAACTACACTGTGTGGTTCTTTTCTATTTAGCCTACACTATGATTAGTTCTGGTTCAGCAAGCTGCTTAACACTCCTTCTGGACTAGGCCTGAAGGCTGCTCTCCAATGCTACCACTCGGAGAGCTTTCTATGGTTGTTTAAGACCACAAAAATCCCCATAAGGGTTGTCTGAATTAGTGCAAGGTGCTTCACTTAAATAATGTTTACCATATACTAAGCCAGACTCCGAAAATTGCATAACACACAACACGAGTGTGATGGGCTGTGGAGTGGTTTCTTGTAACAGTTATTCAACGATCTATAAGGTCTCTGAGGAATTTTAGTATACAGTGGCTATACATCCAAGGTTAAAGGATGTTGGTCGATAGGGTAAAAACGAAGGTCCTCCAGGAAATTTGGTGTATCTTTGATGTTTAGTGAACTATGACAAAAGATGTATCCTATCCTTGACACTATAGGTCTTCCTAGAGGAGGTATTTTGATTTACCCTCTTTTATTGATGCTTTTATCTTGGACCCCAGTCTAGAAGTATGGTAATTGGAGATCTGTATGTAATTATGTACACCATTGAGCACCTTAAAGCGCCCCCTCACTAATCAGTAGTGCAGCAAAGGATGATTGTACCCCTCCTCATCAACTGACTTAATCACATCACATCAGATTCAGTAGATAGTTATTTAATAATCTGCATATCTCAGTTAGAGAGATTGTGGAAAAAAGGTATCTGTGGCTCCGTAGGGCCAGTGATTAATCTTTAAGCTTTTTCAAATGTTGTCACCTGGATAAATCATTTGCGAAGGAGGAGTGAAGGCTGATTTCTTTTGGAGCCCAGAGTTGTAGTCCCCAGTTCCCATTTCGTCAATGGTATTAAAAAAAGAATTCTAGCCAGATTTTTCATAAAAAAGGCTGACAGGTTGGAGCGTTAAGTACATTTATTTCCATCATTCATGGGGACAAAACCCAGACCTTGGTTCGGTATATCTACCTCATCCTATTGTACCTCTCAGTGTCTGAGTGGTACTTGTCTGGTTTTCCCTTGAAAGTCTCTTTGTCTGTGGTAGGTACGCTGGGTGATTCCAATGTAATGTCAAGGGGGCCTTTAATTTTGAGCAGTTTCTTTTGCACCCTCTTACTAAAAAAGGGGTTTGATTATCAGGATAATGATAGTGCATGCCATTGAAAGGACCTAGTGGAAATAACAATGGGGCAGGTCACCAAAAAGTGTATGGTAGTCTAAACCGCAGGGGTTGTATGAATCTCATGGTCTGTAGGAATCTCATGGTGGTGGGCGTGGCTTGGCGCCGATAGAGTGAACAGCAAGCTCGAGAGCTCCGGTCAGACGGCCGCCATCCAGCAACATCCTGACGCCCTAAGCGGGATTGAACCCCCCACAGAGCACCCCCACAGTTGGTAAAGGGGAGCAGGGTGTACCAGCGCTGATAGAACCTCTAGAAAGCGGCTGAAATCCACGACCAGAGAGAGCTGCTTGCTGCCGCGAGGCGAGCCAAGATGGCGGCACCCGCAGAGAGATGAAAGAGCCAGGAATCGACTTGGGCTGACGGAGCCTCCCTGAGACTACATAGGTGACTGAGAGGCGAGTCAAAATGGCAGCGTCCACCGAGGAGTAAAGCGGCTACAGGGAGGATCGTGATAGCGGCAATAACTGGGAGTCAACCCCTCCCTCCTACACACCGCGAGACTGAGATCGTATAAAGGGGAACACCTCTGCAGAAGCGCCAACGGAGCAGAGTGGGGGCTACTGCGACGAGACTGGGACCACTGGGGGAGGGGCCTGTGCGTGGAGAAAAGTGCTGGCCGGAGACACCCAGAGCAGCCTGGATAGTGGAGACGGAGCCTGAAGTACCAAGGGGACTCCGGAGGAGGAGAGCAGCCACGTGAAGCCCTGCACCCATGGCATTGCGGGGCGTCTCGACTTCCATGATGAGGCGCTTGGCATAACCCTTAGCACAGCCCCCCCCCCAAAACAAAATCGGATGCAGAGACAGCAGATTGAGGCCTGATCGCACAGGAGCAACCTCAGAATCATAGGACTACCAGAGAAAATCGTAGGCCATAGTATGCTAACCTATCTGGAAAATTGGTTACGGGAGGAAGTAGCGCTGGACGGCTGTTGAACTTCTACGCCCTGGAGAGAGCAGCCTGAGTCCCAGTGAAGCCACTGGTGCCTGGAGCGCCACCACAAGTAGTGATAGCAAAGCTCCTCCATTTCAGGGATCGGGACCATAGCCTTACCCAGGCGCCCCTCAAGGGAGACATAATGGATAATACGGTGGTGAGAATCTTCCCAGACTTTTTCAGGGAAGTTCAGCAGCAGCGAGGGTCTTACCGAGAGGTTAAACTGCGGTTTATGCAACTCAATTACAAGTATGCGACGCAATACCCAGCCACACTACAAGTCACTACAGAGAGGGGCAAGGAGTTCTTCAGGTCCTCATGGGAGGCAGCTGACTGGCTGGAGAAGCATGAAGGAACAGCGCCGCCAAGGTAACAGGAGCGGAGGAGGAGAACCAGTCCAGAGGTCGACGGGTCATGAGGGAGAACCTAGCCCCGACACAAGAAGAGGCACAGATTGAATGCCAGAACGCACTACAGGTGGTGTTCAAAATTAGCGGCAAAGAAAGGGACCACGCGCCCCTCGAGAGTAGCGAGACAGTGGCGGACTCAGGCTCAGAGCATGGATCTAGTGAGTCAGAGATTTTGAGCGTGGTGCTTCAAGATGTAACACCACAGCCAGCAGACAACATCGCCTAGATGAGGAGAGCAGAGATCTTCCATTAACAGGTCTGGAGCAGAACTGGACACACCTAACCCAGCAATGAGGTACAAGGACTGGTGGAGGGGAGGCACTGTGGGGGCCCTGATAGGACAGTGGAACTGTGAGGCGGCTGCAGAGATCAGGAGAGCGGCAGGATTCAATTGAAAAACTTCGATGCTGGGGAGAGAGAGAGAAACAGGGCATCCGTTTCAACTCAAATTTTTGAGTTGTTGTTGGGAGCATGTACGAGAATCGGCAACTAGCTCCTGGTTGCTCAGTGCGAGTTTAGGATGATACGTCTATTGGAACCATAGACGTATCATCCTAAACTCGCACTGAGCAACCAGGAGCTAGTTGCCGATTCTCGCACATGCTCCCAACAACAACTCGGAAATGGGAGTTGAAACAGATGCCCTGTATCTCTCTCTCCCCTCAGCATCAACGTTTTCCAATTGAATCCTTCACTTGCACCAGTATCGACTACCGGTTTATCAACCGAACTCGCTTCCTCGAAACTTGCCTTCTGTTCAACGAGGCATTGTGTTAAATACCAGACAGTTTAATTCCATAGTCCTGATGATGATCACCTGTATCATAAGAGCTTGGGATCGAAACGTCGTCGACAAATGTTTCAGTGCCACTGTTTTATGATTTTTATGAAAAATGTGGTTACTGAGGTGGTTAGCTTGCTTGATTCTATGAATATTTCAAGCTACCATAGCTCTATTGTTGCCTGAAAACCCTTCATGTTTTATGTTTGTTTTCTCTTTCTCCCAAATCGGGTGCAGGATTGTGTCCCGTTTTATTCTGTTATTGCTTCCTATGTGTACTATTTTGTAAGTATATTGCATATAAAAAATTCTCTGTCCGGTCGGACATTGAATGTTTATAGTACCCGTTCAGGTCTATATCTTATTTGTCCCTTGAATTACTTACCTAAGGACCATTGTTTTCTAAGATAACAGGGGTCAGGTGTGTCATCTCGAAAGAAGTAGAAGGAGCGGAGACAACTCTCGGAGAGCTTTAACGCAGGCGGCATGGGCGCCCAGAGCTCCAGCAGGCACTATTAGAGGCTAAGGAGGAACTGGCGAGGCAGACCGAGAGGCTTCGATTACAAAAAGTATCTAGAGCGCCCCCACGCTGAGCGGGACAAGTCTGGAACACTCCTAGCATGGCTGGCAAATCCGGTAAGCAGGAGCTCGCCACTAGTGGAGATAGAGGATGAGACAGGAGTAAGACACTTCACACAGGTTAAGATCAATGAAATCTTTGTCAGCTACTACGCACAATTATATAGAAGGTCGAGAGAGGGCGACCATGCAGACGCAAAGGAATACCTGGCAGATCTGCAGATGACACAATTGGGTCCTGAAGAGGCGGAGGAGCTGGGTGCAGACATAACGCAACAAGATGTTTGTGTAGCCATCAAGGACATGGCAAGGAACAAAACCCCGGGTACAGACGGCCTACTGGCAGAATTTTATGTAACATATATGGATAAGGCCCCCAGACTGGTTACTATGTATCAGGAAGCCCCGGGAGTGGGAATAATGCCAGAGAGTACTAGAGAAGCCCTTATTGCCCCAGTGCCTAAGCCTCGGAAGGAACCGCAAGACTACACAGCCTACAGGCCCCTATCCATGCTCAACATGGACTACAAAATCTTGAGCAAATTTCTAGCGATGTGCCTCCTCTCACATATGCCTGACCTGGTGCACGTGCGTGGACCAAGCGGGGTTTATCCCCAGACAGAATACGGCCATAAATATCAGGGGGCTCTTGGCTGTCATGGGCTCCAATGAGTATGATAAGTATGAGGCGGCGATGCTCACTGTGGATATTGAGAAGGCTTTTGACAGCCTTGAGTGGCCTTACCTATATGAGGTGCTTTCCGGGCTGGGAGATGGATTCTTGGCGTGGGTACGGCTGCTGAATACGTCCCCCACTGCACGTGTGCGCACTGGACGAACCATTTCCCTCAGACCGAAAGTGGAGAGGGGTACGAGGCAGGGATGCTCACTCTCGCTGCTTCTGTTTGCATTGGCTATGAAGCTGCTGGCATGCAGGGCCTGAACCGGACAAGACTACAAAGGTCTGAGTGTGGGAGAAGGCGAGCTAAGAGGAGCGCAGAGAATGCTGGCCCGGTTCGGGCCGTGTTTGGCCTTAAAGTCAACTGGAGGAAAACTAGCTTATAACTCATGACAGCCACCGTCCTTCCACCACCTGACCTTGACCACCTGAAATGGGAGGCCAGCTGCCTGCAATACTTGGGCGTCAAACTATGTCATGAACCGGTGGAGCTACTAGAGGGAAACGTGGAAAGGGTAATCATGTCAGTAAAGACTACGATGGAATTCTGGAACATATTAACCTTATCAGTTGAAGGGCAGGTGTCATTCCTGAAGATGGTGGCGCTCCCACGCCTCCTGTACTATTTCGGGGCCTTGCCAGTATGGATCCAGAGAGCAATGTTCAGAGACCTTGATTCACTGCTCCCGTCCTTTATGTGGGGAGCGGGGCACAGGCAAGTAGTGCTAGCCTCCTTGCAGCGCCCGGCGGCGGCTGGATGGTTAGCGGTCCCAGATTTTGAGGGTTATTATATTGCTGCTCAGCTGTACGGGCTGATTCAGTGGCTAGCAGCAAGCCGCAACCGAGAATGGGAACCGTACCCAGCTGCACTGGATGCCACAAGCCTTGCACAGATACTCCTAAGGGCCAGAAAGAACGCGTACGCTGGCACCATGGAAACCAGGGTGGTAGTACAATGCTGGGGCTGGGCTAGGTACTTGAGACAGGTGGGGATCTGATTCCCTACTCTCCAGACATTCCAATTACTATGCTGCGATGGTTATCACAGGGGGCTCATTGGGCGGGGTTGGAAGACTGGGTAGAGGCAGGACTGAAGTCGATGGGCGACTTATACCTGGATTCCACGTTACTCCCATTTGAAGAACTGCAGACGGCATACGATTTACCGTGAGGTCACTTCCTTAGACACAGGGCCCTCACCAGAAGGACTAGACAACATTGGGGGGAGGGGGTATGGTGCTGCGTGCACTGGCAGGATGTAGATATGTAGTACTCTCTGTGAAAAGAATCAAGACAGTTACCTACCTGTACATGACAATGACACAGGACATACAGAAACCATTAAAGCGCTTGCAATTACAGTGGGAGGAGGACTTGGGTAAACAGATCCCAGAGGTGGAATGGGACAAGATCCTAGAACGGATCCCGAAAGTGTCCAGGAATGCGCAATTCAAATTTATTAATTTCTACATATTGCACAGTGCGTACTTAACCCTGTCCCGCATTAGAAGATACTTGGACGTAGACTTAGCAGTGTGCCCGGGATGTGGGGAGAGAAAAGCACATATCATCCACATGTTCTGAAGCTGTCCCAAGCTACAAGCTCTTTGGAAAGAGATTAGACAAGTAATAGGGGATCTCATAGACAAGGAGCTTCAGCACACTGTGGTAAATAAAATTACCGGGACTATTTTTCTATACATTAAATGACAATAAGGATAGCTCAATAAAATGAGAGGCAGAGTCCGTGGTATCTGAGTCATACGGGCTTTAATTAAGTGGCTCGAGACACTGGACATCGGGTTCCATCACCACTAAGGTTCAGGAAGGGATATTCAACATTTTATTAACATCACACATTATATATAATACAACTGTATAATTGAAACGAATACAGTAGGCGTAACAAGTGAAAAAAGAAGAGATAAGAACACATGGGCGTAAAAGGAGGCGTGTACAGGGGCGTACACGGAGGTGTGTGCTGGAAGCGTCACAGAAGTGTCATAGGTGGGTGGATGCATAGAGAAATTCTGCAGGGTCAGCAGAAACCTTTACCCTGGATGCGTGCGCAACTGAGCATGACGTGTAACTGGGGAGAGCTGGGGGCTTGACTTTAGCACTAGTAGAGGAGTCTGGTGTCTGGGATGTCAGAACGACCTGCACCTATAGCATATCTGATATCTTGTGTTTGGAGGATGTGTTGTCTGAAGTAAAAGGTCTCTCGGGCAGAGGCCGTTCAATACTGAATGCTAGTGCGTGCATATGGTCCTTCATGCAATGCGCGGGGGCCATGGGCCTACCATGGTAACGGGTTCGGTAAATCACTTGCAAGGAGACAGGAAGGCAGGGCCCTTTGCTCTGCAGCCGGGAATATGTTTACCTATTTCACTAGACTGGAATGTGTTTTTTGCGGAGGCTGAGCAGATAACTGTAGGCAAAATACCGTCTTGGCAGGCAGGCCAGGCCGAGCTGGGCACTGCTTGGCTGGGCAGGAAGTAAGGCAGAGGTCAGGGATGCATACCTAAATTGCAGCTTTCAGAGACAGAAGAGACTCGGAGCCTCAATTAAGGGCCTGGCTCGGCTGAGCCAGAAAAACGTGGAAAACGTATGCTTTGCGATATTTAAAAAGTGGACCATGTAAATGCATTGGAAACGTAGGCTTTGAGGCTGAATTATCGTTTCATTCATGGAGGGCCTGGTAGATGACATGCTAACGTTGGACGCAAATGCAATTGCGTCTTCATGGTGGACACGGGAAGGGAATTACATGACATACATGGGGCACGGGTGCATGGATAGGGTGCGAGTGGGGGTCACACTGACTACCTAAAAATTTCTATTTCCTCATTCCCTCCTTGGCCCCTACTGCGCCCTTTAGGATAGATCTATTTTCATGAGACCTTCTATCTGTTCGTACAACATCATTTGCTCATCTTTCTTCATTCGGGAACGGGAACGTGAACTTGGACGGGGAATACAAGCTGTGGCGCACAAGCCGCAAATCGCTGGCCCACATTGCAGACAGAGACAACAACTGAATACGATGAGCAGTATTATTCCTAGGAATGACAGTACTTTCCATCCCCAGGCGGATATCACACTCCAGAGCCAACCGGACATGTCCAGGTGCCTGGATTCTGGTGTATCTGGTGAGCTATTTTATGAAGCCTTGTTATTGCTTTATATACTGATGGTGCGTTATTTGGAATAAACACACAACAACTAGGTCCGATCACTCTACAAGCCCCGCCCCTATCGGCCAGGATGACGTCAAGGACAAGGCGGTTTTGAAGAACAACAAGTCTCATAGCAGACTGCTCTTCGGTCAAGTTACCTAAGGCAGAAGTAGTCTCATTCACTACTGCTTCAAGAGTTCTGGTTAATTTACGTATCAGTTTACTGTTTTGGACAGGACCTACAAAGAAAAAGAATCCTTTATTGAAATCTGTATATTGCTCCCACGTTGTCTCAGTCTGATCGACAATTGGGGACTCAATCTCCCTTCTATGTCTTATATGTACAAGGTGTGAATTTCGATGATAATCGGACGGGGCTACAAAAACAGGTGGTAATAGGAATGCAATATAACACGTTCCATCCCAATCTAATGGCAGACGTATATAAGCTGTCTGACCACATATAAAATAAGAATGGCGGGAAGCTTTGAAAGTAGACTTTCCTTTATCATTGAATTCGACCACAGTATTACAATCACTGTGTCCTAGATGTACTGAACCATTCTTTCTAACGCATAATTCACCTTTTACTGGTAAGACTGTTATAAACGGCAAGTCCGAATTAGTCTCGGACTGAACGTTCAGAATCATGAGGTTAAGGGTAAAATTTCCTAATCCATACACTTCATTTTCTAGATCGGTCCCTGTCCTTTGGGGAAGGCCGTCCTTGTCTGGGAAACATGCTTGATTCATAACTGTATTCAGGTTCCCCCATATCCAATTGCCTTGGGAAACCTTGGACTCACTGTCTAAGGAGGACATTAAAGTAAACCATGCCCCGCACGAACCATTATGTGTAAACGGATAGGGAAAGAGGGGCAGAGCCCCCGTGTATTTCTGATAAGGAGGGAGTCGGCCACATACCCAGCAATTCGTGGCATTGCTGGTCTGATGAGAATGGTGTAACATACGGATAAAAGTGTTGTTGCGCAGTGCTAGACGATAGGACAATTCGTGTGGTGGCAGGTCACTGAAAGTGTGCTCTATAGTGTCATTGAAAGAAGAATGTACATGTGAACCAAGAGGAGGAAAGAAAACATGTAACGTCCAGCTTATACATATGATCGTAATACTCAGACAAAAACATAAAAAGCAGTGTAACGATACATCTGCTATGTAGATTTTTACAGTATTTCATTTTCTTGACTTTCTGTCTATCTCTCTCACTATGTGGGTCTATCTCATACATGTCAGAAACCTGTCTAACCGCTTCACCCGAGGGGGACTTATACAATTAAACGCTGTCTGACTTACTAGACCTTAGCTTTGCTTTATACTCCTGTTGCAGAGTTTTCTCTAACAAGGGGAGTTTAGAGTCAGTATCGGAATTGGGGCAGTCCTTGGGAAATGTCTCTGGACACAGTCCATGAAAACGCTTGATGTGGCTGGAATGGAGCCAGCCTTTTCTTCCCTCTACTTTTACTGCGGTCCTCGTGGTCATCAACACCAGTTTCGGTTCCCTCCACGTGGGCTCCAGAGGGCTTGTGCGATCGAAGTTCCTTATGCATACCAGGTCACCCGGAACGATTTCATGCGGTTTCACTTGGGTATTGTCCGGGAAGGCAGCCGCGACCTGTGAACGACAAGAGAGTAGTGCAGACATCAAGGAAGCCAGGTAATCTGTCAGCATATTACTATCTCCCCAGACGGCACAGATGCCGCTAGGAAGTACCGACGGATAGAGCGGTGCTTCACCAGTCCTGAGCCGTAGCCAGGCGGGGTGAGGTGTGTACTTCTTACTAATCAGCCTACTGCTGATTATGTGAGAAGATCTGGAACAGACACACCTGGAAGTTCAGGTGACTTTTCTGTGTCGTTCCTACACTATATTTCACTTATTTGTCACATTTGGTTTCTTTGTTTGCAGTAGCTGTACATTTAAGGTCCTGAAGAAAGCAAGGCTATTGGCCGGTTTTTGCTGAAACATGTCGACCACGTTACACCACTAGATAGGTCATAGATTTACCCTGTCTTGGCTATTTTTTAATATTGGTGCTAGGAGCTATACCCTATTAAATTATTTTTTTGCTCCTTAAAACCAATTTTACTTACCCCCTTATACTCTTCCTGGTTTTCCTTGCACTGCACACCACACTCCTTTTAACCCTGTCAGTTACTTTACCAACACATATGGTCTCAACCATAACACCAACACTTACTAACTAGCAGGAAGGTTAATCCCTTTCTGCTAGAGAACCAAGATCTAGTATAGTGTTGGTCCTCGGAGCCCCAAATGATGAAGGGCGGTTCCGAGTGGTGACTGATGGGAGCCAGAGACCAGACACTGATCTTGATCTGGCATGTTTTACATCACTCCTCTCTCAGTCATATGGCTAGTGGGAGCGTTACACCTTCTCTGTCTTTGATAATTAGCCTGTCTCACTCTTGACCCTCTGGTACTCTTTTGTGATTAATGTTAGGTGGGCATGTATTCAGAGCTGGTCATTAAATTGCCCATGGGTCCCCTTTACTGTATGTGGTTTGAGCATATTACTATCGACATCAGTTATCTTACGCGGCATAGGCGTACCCTACATATTGGGAGGTCTGCCGAAGACTACTTCATAAGGAGATAGTCCGGTTCTGGAATGAGCTACCATACGCATGTAAAAGAGGGCAACCGGCAGGGCTACCATCCAATCTACACCTTTTTCTGCACAGACCTTCGCTAACCGTGTTTTCAGAGTCTGATTATGTCTCTCGACGAGACCAGCTGCTTCGGGGTGTCGTACATAGTGGAATTTCCACTGGTATCCTAACAGGAGTGATACCTGTTTCATGAGTTCGGACGAGAATGGCTGTCCATTATCTGAGTACACGACACGGGGCAAGCCGTATCGCGGGAAAAATTCACGAACCAACTGCTTGGCAGTGGTTACGGCAGTGTAATCTGGGACTGGGTAAGCTTCTGTCCATCTGGAAAGGGCACATACAACTACGAGGACATACTTGAATCCTTGGCATCTGTCCATCTGGATATAATCCATCTGGAGGACTTCAAAAGGATGGTCAGGAGGATGAAATCCACCTTGTTCCACGGGAATGCCTTTGCCTGGATTGAACTGACAACAGATCATGCAGGTACGCACTTTCTGTTTTGCTGCTGCACGTAAGTGCTTGTTGAACCAAATATTCTGGATACTGTCTAACATGGCTTTCTCTCCTAAGTGTGCTGGACTATGTGCTGTGTTAATGATAACTTGAACCATAGAGTCGGGGAGAAACCATGTGGCTTTTCCCTTCGTCATCCATCCCTGATCTGTCTGGACCCCTCCTTGTTCTGTCCATTTCTTGAGTTCGTCCGGTGTAGCATGTGTCTGTATGTCGAGTAGTCAGTGGAATTACTTCAGTCTTTGTCGTGTCAGTCGGATTGTCTGTATGAATCTGAGCTGTGAGTTTAGCTGTTCGATCTGCCAGGTCGTTACCCTGGGAAATGGTGTCAGCGACTTTAGTATGTGCTTTGCACTTCATGATGGCAATGGCTGTAGGCAAGTGTATTGCTTCTAACAGAGCTTGAATGAGGGGACCATGTTGGATCTTGGCTCCATGGGAGGTCAGAAAACCTATCTCTTGCCAGAGAACACCGAAGTCGTGAACGACTCCGAATGCGTACTGTGAATCTGTGCATATATTTACTTTCAAGTCCTTGGCTCGTATGCAGGCTTGGGTCAGAGCGATGAGCTCTGCTGCTTGGGCGGACAATGTGTCAATACGATGTGTTTCTATGACTTCAGTTTCAGTGGTCACTGCATATGCGGCCACTAACTCTCCTGTACTTGTTCTCATACATGAACCATCCACATAAAGTGTCAGGTCTGGGTCGGGCAATGCAATGTCTGTCAAGTCTTGGTTTCGTAATTGTGTTAATGACTTCCACACAGTCATGTGGTGTAGGATCTGCTGTAATTGAGGGTAACAGTGTAGCAGGGTTTAGTATGTTGCAAAGTCTGATCTCTATGTGTGGCTGAAACAGTGTCAGTTCATATCTTGTCAATCGTGCTATGGTCAAGTGCTGAGTCTGTGTCCTGTTTAGGAGAACTTCCACGGAGTGTGGAACCTGTACTGTCAGGGGATGTCCTAATACTATGGAGTCGCTTTGTCTGATTGCTAGAGCTGTTGCTGCAACTGATTTCAGGCACGCAGGCAGAGCCTGGGCTACTGGATCCAATGTACTAGAAAAATAAGCACAAGGCTTGTGTTTTCCTGCTTGATCTTGTGTGAGAACAGATAATGCTGTGCCATCGCGTTCAGTGACAAAAAGTGTAAAAGGTTTGCTGTAACATGGTGTCGCTAAAACAGGTGCTTGACATAAAGCTTTCTTCAAGTCATCAAAAGCTTGTGTATGTTCTTGAGTCCAAGGGAGGACAGTCGAAGTTGCTGCCTCCTGTGTTGTCAACTGTATGAGTGGTTTGGCTAGATATGCATACTGGGGAATCCATTGTCTACAGTAAGAAGTGAGGCCAATGAAGGCCCGTACTTCCTTTTGTATCTTGGGCTGTGGAAGATGTGCCATTAACTGAATGCGGTCAGGTGTCAACTGTCTACCCCTCCTGGACAGCAAGTGTCCAAGGTAAACCACTTGCTGGGCACAGAATTGCAGCTTCGAAGGGGACACTTTGTGCCCCTTTTCGGCCAGAAAATACAAGACTGTCAGTGATGCACGTTCACAGTCACGTTCAGTTCGTGCGGTGATCAAGAGATCATCAACGTACTGGAGCAGGGCAGTGTCAGTAGGCATGTGAATACAGTCTAGTTGTCGTTTCAGTGCTTGGCTGTAAATACTAGGGCTTTCTGTGAACCCTTGAGGAGCACGTGCAAATTTGAAGCTTCGGCCACTTAAACAGAATCCGAAAAGATACTGGCTTTCCGGATGAATGGGGACACTAAAGAAGGCGTTCTTGAGATCGATTACAGTGAAGAACGCAGCTTCGGAATCAATGGCAGTCAATAAAGAAGAAATGTCTGGGACCACTGGGTACTGGGGTATTATGCATTTGTTTAATTCTCGAAGGTCAATCACCAGTCTGTAGACCGGTGGTGCATTAGGGTCAGTTCGTTTAAGAATCGGGATGATTGGAGAATTACACACATTGGAGTCAGTTTCTACAACCACTCCTTGTGCAATGAGCTCGTCAATAATTTTCAGTACGGCTGCTACAGCCTTAGGTGGTAACTTGTATTGTCGGATTCGGGGCAGTACAACTCCTTGTTTAAGAGTAACACGATATGGTGTAATGTGCATACAACCTACATCAGTTGGACCTTGCGCCCATAAATGCTGTGGTACATTCTGTAATCGTGGATCAAAATCTCTTAACACATAATGTCCTTTAAAATCACGTAAAAACAATCTCACTCCTTCAGGAGAACAACAAATCACTGCTCCTAGTGCTTTCAATGTTTTTATACCAAGCAAGTTTTCTGGACATGATTTCGTAAGTAACAAGTCTGTAGTACGAGACAATGGACCAACTTCTAGGGAAACTGGCTTTGACACTTCGTTAACAATAGGCTTTCCTGAAAATCCCAGGGAAACATTCTGTGAGCCTGAGAGGGGTGCCCCTGGAACCTCGTCATGACTGATGGTAGTTCTGCTCGCCCCTGTGTCAATCAAAAATTTTCTGTCTTTCCCTAATACCTGACTATGTACATAGGGACCCTCTTGATCTACAGGAACCTCGATAAGGGGCAAGCCAACCTCCCTCTCTAGGCTGTTTCATGAGTACTGCTGATAATCTGGGTAGTCTGACTGTGCATACTGGTACATTTGTTGCGTGACATGTTGTGTGGCAGCAATGAGTTGGGGTTGGGGTACAGCTACTGTCTGTTGCGTGTTCTGTGGAGGTTGCGTGTTCTGCGGAACATTCTGTGGAACATGTTCTTGTCTAGGTGGACGCGGTCTTTCTTTCGTTTTGCCTGTAGCTATATTGTGTCTCAAAACGGCACATTCGTTTATATAGTGACCTGGCTGTTTACAGTAGTTGCAGTTCCCTTTAACAGGAGCTGCAGAATGACTGGACGGAGCCATACCCCTCTTCTGACTATCAGCTGGGACTGACTGAGCAACTAGTACTTTCATTTTCGTGTCTTTAATACGTCTCTGTTCATGTTCATGTCCCTCTCTAATTCGGTTCTGGTGATACTGTAACATTTGTAACATTTGGGAAGGAGTATTAGCTTGCCATGTACTCTCAACTTTCAGTACTCAATTTTTAACTTGTGGTAAGGAATTCTCTACTAATTTGGTCACAAAAAGATGTGGGTATGATTCACTACTTGTCTTCAGGCCGCTATTAATAATGAAACATTTCTCAAATCTGGAATAAAAATCGCTAGTGTCTTCATCTTGTTTCTGTTTGCAGGCTGAGATTGCATCCCAGTCTTCCTTTTTAGTGGCTGGTAATCTTGGCAAAACCTGTACTAATAACTCTGGTAATGCTTTAGCTTTTTCCCCAAGACCAGTACCAGGGACTCGTGTATTTTCTTCGTGTTCTAATTCTGCCCAATCAATCTTTTTCTCTCCCACCTCCCATTCTTTTTCTTTGAGTTTTTCGTAAATCCCTGCAGGCAACAGAACTTTCAACATTTTAATGATATCGGGATACGTATACTCCCCCATGCGGAGCATGTCTTTTAATTCACGGTGAAACCCTGCTGGATCTTTATCATGACAGGGCACTAATTTTTTCATTTCCAATAATTCTATTTTCGTTAAGGGTGTGTATACGAATACTCGTTTAAGCTCACCGTCTGTCTTCCGGACGGGATGAACTTCTCGTAAGGGATTCTGTCTGTCTATGTAAAAGGTTTTCCTTACTGGGGGTGGAACGGGAACAAAATGGGGAGTCAGGAAAGTTCTGTACTTGTGTCGTTGTTCTAGAATGATATTAATTAAATCGGTACCTAGGCCTCTCCATCTACCTAGGAGTAACTCTTCCAATACATTATATAGGGGACCTGGATCAGAATGCGGACTTTCGTACAACGTAATGAGATGTTGAATCATGTACATACCAGCTAATCGCTGTTCGTCTGGGGAAAGATTCAAAAATGTTTGCGCTACTGAATCATCTTTATATACGCTAGTATTTCCAGCCCATTGGACTGCTGACCGGGCTAGTTCCTGTTCATGCATGGTACTAAGTTCAGTGTAACCTATTCGTTGTTTCAGTACTTTATCAGTGGCTTGGAATAGATGCTCAAGAGAACATTGTTCTGGTATGGGAGAAAGAAAATGTTTCTTGCATTCTAGGCGTATGGGTTTGTCAAAGGGTCTCGTCCTACCTACGTACGCTATTCTATCTGGGGTTTCAGTTTCTATATCATCGTCTTCTGAGACTTCATCCTCCGCTTTCTCGGCTTCTCTCGCTGTTCTTTCCCTTGCGTGTATGTCTAGAATTTCTTTACGAATCTTTCTATACATGGATTCTATACAACCTTGTTTACTATGTTTACCATCAGCTATGTTGTCACTCCATTTTATCAGGACTTTCATCTCTTCTTTGCTTTTACCTGGCTGATCTTGTTCCCTTATCAAACAATTTATCAAAAACTGTAAGATCATATTTTGCGTCTCCACCTTCCTGTGTGCCATGGCCTCGTGAATACTTTCTGGTCTCTCCCCCGTTCTAATAAAGTGATATACTTTGTCTAAATGTTCTCTCATATCTGGTAAAATAGTCAAATACTTTGTAACACGTCGTATACGTATTGAATATAGTATCATCTGGTCTTTGCCTGGTACTGGATCATATCTGCAATCTGTAAGGTACTGTTTAAGGGCTGCGTATGTAGTTACTTTCGGAGTGCGCGATAATGCTGCTTCTCTTAGTGTTGTTCGTCTTACTTGAGGCGGGGTGATAGGGGTACCTCCTACTGCTCCTCCTAAAGTGTGATCGTCAACTATTACTGGCTGTGCTGTCGCTGGTGGTAGTGTAGCTGGTAAAGTAGGTGTAGGTAATGTAGGTTGGTCCTGGGTTACAGGCGGATTAAAAGGATTGCCAGGACTAGTGGCAGGAGAGACAGTGGGGGGAATCGTGTCATGAACAGGGTTGTGAGGATGAATATTTGGAGGAGGATTTGTATTTACATATTCTGGGACAGTGTCATCTAAGTAGGAAGAAAGAAAAATTTCCGCTGCAGTCTGTTTATGACGAAGTTTAGTCGGGACCAATGGTGGCGGTAAATTACTGGGTACTTCCGGGGTCGCCTTAGGCAGGCCCTCGGCGAGAAGGGGATACATGCCTTTAATAAGGGCATTTCTTTGTCTGTCTAATTGTTCTGCTCTTACTCGTTCGCCTTCTTCTAGTAGTTCTTTTTCTTTAGCTTTTTCGGATTCTTCTCTGCTTTTCTCTGCTTTCCTGATTTCTTTCTCTGT
Organism: Lissotriton vulgaris; assembly: GCF_964263255.1. Classification (NCBI taxonomy): domain Eukaryota; kingdom Metazoa; phylum Chordata; class Amphibia; order Caudata; family Salamandridae; genus Lissotriton; species Lissotriton vulgaris. The sequence continues at coordinate 190,002 of NW_028253056.1, forward strand.
TCTTCTATGCGCTTCTTTACGCCATAATTCTATGGCATCCTTCTGGGATTGTCTGGCTTTCTTTTTCCATAGTGCTTCCTCTACTCTCATGATGCATTCAGCATCCCATGTCCCTGAAACAGGCCATCTATATTTCTCTTCTAGATCCTTGGTGTAGTCAACCCATAAGTCTAAGTACAGTATGGCATCTAAGCCATGTTTATGGTACATAAAATGTCCGGGAGTGTCCCTAGGCGGGACGGGAACTGCTTCTTTGAGTATCCCTTTCCTAGTTCCTATCTGACGTAATTTCGAGAACAGCGGCATATTTGAACTTACTTGAACGTGGACACAATAAACACAGTAATGAATTGCAAACAATCATTCACACCACGACATTGAACACATTAAAACATTTCGGACAGATACTACCTGGTACATAGAAAACCACAAACTCTGAAAATCTCGAGAAACAATACTAGAATACTGGATTACTAGATGCACTGCTAAAACAGTACAGACATACCGGTCCCATAAAGAGACACGTCATACCGTATCCACCTAAGTGAACACGTCTGGACCGGGTCTGTGTACCCAGACCCATCTTGACCGGGCACAAGTTAATGAACCCGTCTATATGCGTTCCCAACAACGGTACTCACCGGGAAGCAAAACTGAAGGCCTCGGAAACTCGACACTGGACTGGACTGGACTGCTACGGCGTCTGGCTGCTACTACGCATGCGCTTCGGAACAGGTGGGCCTCCGGATACCTCGGACCTTGCTCTCTCGGCTTGGGCTCTGGTCGGGACTCTCCGCCTCGTCTGGATGCCGGACCGCAGTCTCCGTCTCCTCCGTGGGCCTGAGGGAGATAGCAGGAAAACCCGCAGGTGTGCACAGGAGTCCGTCACGGCTGTAGAAGGGGTCAGGGGCCTGCGTTACATCGCCGGCGCGTGGGGAAGGGGAGGGGTACCTATTCGGGCGCCAGATTATGTGGTAAATAAAATTACCGGGACTATTTTTCTATACATTAAATGACAATAAGGATAGCTCAATAAAATGAGAGGCAGAGTCCGTGGTATCTGAGTCATACGGGCTTTAATTAAGTGGCTCGAGACACTGGACATCGGGTTCCATCACCACTAAGGTTCAGGAAGGGATATTCAACATTTTATTAACATCACACATTATATATAGTACAACTGTATAATTGAAACGAATACAGTAGGCGTAACAAGTGAAAAAAGAAGAGATAAGAACACATGGGCGTAAAAGGAGGCGTGTACAGGGGCGTACACGGAGGTGTGTGCTGGAAGCGTCACAGAAGTGTCATAGGTGGGTGGATGCATAGAGAAATTCTGCAGGGTCAGCAGAAACCTTTACCCTGGATGCGTGCGCAACTGAGCATGACGTGTAACTGGGGAGAGCTGGGGGCTTGACTTTAGCACTAGTAGAGGAGTCTGGTGTCTGGGATGTCAGAACGACCTGCACCTATAGCATATCTGATATCTTGTGTTTGGAGGATGTGTTGTCTGAAGTAAAAGGTCTCTCGGGCAGAGGCCGTTCAATACTGAATGCTAGTGCGTGCATATGGTCCTTCATGCAATGCGCGGGGGCCATGGGCCTACCATGGTAACGGGTTCGGTAAATCACTTGCAAGGAGACAGGAAGGCAGGGCCCTTTGCTCTGCAGCCGGGAATATGTTTACCTATTTCACTAGACTGGAATGTGTTTTTTGCGGAGGCTGAGCAGATAACTGTAGGCAAAATACCGTCTTGGCAGGCAGGCCAGGCCGAGCTGGGCACTGCTTGGCTGGGCAGGAAGTAAGGCAGAGGTCAGGGATGCTTACCTAAATTGCAGCTTTCAGAGACAGAAGAGACTCGGAGCCTCAATTAAGGGCCTGGCTCGGCTGAGCCAGAAAAACGTGGAAAACGTGTGCTTTGCGATATTTAAAAAGTGCACCATGTAAATGCATTGGAAACGTAGGCTTTGAGGCTGAATTATCGTTTCATTCATGGAGGGCCTGGTAGATGACATGCTAACGTTGGACGCAAATGCAATTGCGTCTTCATGGCGGACACGGGAAGGGAATTACATGACATACATGGGGCACGGGTGCATGGATAGGGTGCGAGTGGGGGTCACACTGACTACCTAAAAATTTCTATTTCCTCAACACCCCTAAGCATTTCTTACTAGAAAGGTTCCCACACACGACCAAAAACAAAACAACCAGGAGATTCCAAGATTTGGCTTTTGTCCTAGCCAAAAGGGGGATAGCCAGAAATTGGAAGGCACCCGGAGGGCCTAGGATTGTCTCCTGGAGGAGAGAGTTAGAGAAATGGGCGGGCGGAAGGCAGATTGCTCCTCAGGGAAGCTGGCCGAGGCATAGGGAAGATAGACAGGGCAAGGGCCTGGGGAAACTTAGTAAGTGAATTAGCAGCGGAGAGGCAAGACGGCAGTGGAGTAGGCTCCCCACCATCACCAGCAAGTCCAGAAGGAAATGACGGACAAGGACACCAAGAACAGGGGAGGCAGGAGCCGTAGTAAGCCAGACCCGGTATCTTGCGCTCAAGAACCCAATAGTATTTGAAAGAGAGGATTATATCCACCTAAGCACAACTCAAGGAGGGAAGGGGGATAGTTATGTTTGGGGGTAAGTTCTGAATAAATGCACCTGGAAATTTTGGCAGGGTGTTTTATATACCTAACTGAAGATGCCTACTGCCTATGACTGTAGATGATGTATTTGAAAACCAATAAAATCTGTCTCATGGAACCCTGTCTTCATTTAGAAACAGACTTTCAAGGTGACCTGAAATGGAGGACCATAGGCTCCAATTCACATACCCACTGCTGCAGTGTTTGGGCCGTTAGGGCCTTGAAGCAAAAGTCCCGGAGCGAGGAGAAGGGGCAAGAACCGTAGGCACATTTATTTTCTAGAATAGCTCAAATCTAGCTTTCTTAGAGAGATGGCCCATGGGAGGGAGGGAGTTGTATGGCCTTATTTACAAAGAAGTGTAGCCAACGTCCGGCCTCTGTGCGATTTCAGTGCCGCAGATGCAGTGGCAACAAAGCTCATGGGTGTAACGAGCCCACCACACCCCAGTTACGGCTGTCTCCGTCGCTGTGTTATAGCAATGATCAAGGGAAACTAACAAGATGTGGGAAGCAAATGTTTTTCTTTTTGTTTTACAAAGCTGCTGAGGCAGCCTGCTCTGAACCTCAGAGTGATGGCAGGTAGTTGGTGGGAAAAGGAAGAGAATCAAAAGAGGCAGAGGAAATAGGTCTCTCCATGGCTCCAGTAATCATTAATGCAGGAGATGCCGTGGCTCTGGGGCTCAGGCATGTTATTGGTCCACTACACCCAATTAAATTTGTTTTCCTTCCCAAAAGGGTAGAAAGGCTGCAAACGTTTTGAGATAGCATTAGAGCATTAAGTATGCAGGGAGGTGTGGACTAGCAAAATAGCAGATTAGACGCAAAAGCCCAGATCTCCTAGAGTACCTGAAATAATCCTGCATGGTCTGGTGACAAATTACAACATCCAGCCTGGATTCTTCATCAGCCGAAGCCCATGTATGACTTTTGAGTCCTTTTCTGGAGGGTGAGACCGGTCGAGTCGTGGTTGGGTGCGATGCCAGGGCCTGTGCGGCGTGGATCTGTGCAGAGCGAATTCCTGAGACAAATGGTAACCCAGCAGTAATTTGTCAACTATGCAGCACGGCCTTAAGTGGACATGTGGCCCTGTCTGAGCCACTGAACGTAGGCGTGCAGCCGAGGAGTTCCTGTGCCCATGCAAGCTTAGAGCAAGATTGCTAGAGCCCAGGGGACTCCTGCCGGCAGGGGCACCGGCAGGAAGGTGGAAGAAAATCTGTTTATATCGGGCTGAAGCATACCTGGCGTCCAGTAGAAGGGGAGTGCAGCAACATAGACAGAAAATCCTCCTGAGCCTCTGCCCCACACAGAGGCGAAACTAAAGTCAAATTTCAGGGGGGGAGGGATAGTTCTTTCAGCAATAGGCAGAGTGGAGATGCAGAGGTTCTAAGAAGTGGTGAAAATACAACAAAGCCTCATTAACAAGTAAATGGTATTTTAAAGACCTGTGAAGTACTCTGGTGCGGCTGCAATAATACGGATGCCAGACCGGGAAGCTGTCTCAGCCCGGTCTGACACACGATGGGGGGGGCTGAAGCCCTTAGAGCCCTATTGCTGTTGTGCTTAGCCCCGCCACAACCCCTGGATGAGGCACAAACTGTCAAATGAGTCAGGGAAGAAATGGGGACAGAGGCAGTATGGCTTGGTCAGCCTTTTGAGGATGAACACAAAGTGCCAGACAGACAATACTTACATGGCAGTACCCCAATTCTGAATCTGTTCTTCTTTGTTCCGGAAGTGTTCAGCGCATGTGACCAGTCGCGGCTCGCAACTCTTGGGGGGGGGAGGGGCTGGTTGCGCTGGGGTTATCTTATGGGGTAGGTAAAATAAAAATAAAACTTACCTGACCGGTCCTGCGCCTCCTCTGTTCCTGGGCCGGGTCTGCATTTTCCTGCTCCTGAACAGGAGCAGGCATGCTCCCTCCCCTCCTGTAAGCCAATCACAACGCTGCAATGTGATTGATGCGGAGTCCCGGACAGCGCCGGCCGGGCACCTGTAGGGAGGCCATTTTCTCTATGTAGGCTGCATGCAGCCCACATAGAGAAAATGTAGAGTGCGCATGACTGCTTTGGTCGGCCCCAGGGCTGACCAAACAGTCAGGGTACTCTGAGTGGTGCAAGCCACTCCTCCCCAACCCGCTTATCCCCAACCAGGCAAATCCACCCACCCGGCCCCAATCAGGTAGTGGTTGAAATGGAAAATAGAAGTGCAGGTACTCTGTACCAGAGTACCTGCTTGTTTCTGAGAAGTGCCTACTCTCCAATTAAAAGTATAGCATTTCTCTTGAGAAGTGCTGGTACTCTCCCTCTCAAAATAAAAAAGTGCCAGTACTCTGTACCAGACAGTACCGATCCATTTAAAGCACTGCAATGATACCCCTGCCTTCTGCTTTCTCGCAGCGCGAGAAGCAGAAAATAAAATGCTACTTAAAATGGTATTTACAATACTATTTTATTTTCTGCTTCTCGCACTGCGAGAAAGCAGTGGGGCGGCGCTGGGGATCTGCAGAGCGAGACTGTGCGACAGGGAGTCCCCGGAGCAGGTGCGAGCAGCGGCGAGGGAGAGCGCCTCAGCTGCAGCTGCCGCGGTCTTGGCCGACGCTGTCCAGGACCTGCTCTGGGCCTGGCTCACGCGACCCACGCACGCAGCTCCTGCAGGTCGTGGTTGTGCTACATTCAGCCCCTTCGGCGCCTCCGCTCTCGAAGCAGCAGACGGAGTCGAAGAGGCTCAAAGCTGCAAGCGACGCTACAAACTGAGGATCCAGTCAGCGGGAGTGGTGACAGACAGGCAGTCCGATCCTAGAGAGCTCACAGAAGCGGCACAGGTGTGCTCTTTCTAACTCCACCTCCTAACCGTTGGCCTCAATGTGGCGCCCTCCGCCCACGTCTTGGGGGCGTGGTGAGTTGGGGGTGTGGACTACGGGAGGGGTGGAGGGGTTGTAACACAGAGCAATTGGGTGACCTGCAGGCGGCAGACGGTAGGCGGCGCACGGACACACGAGGAGGTCGGTGGCTGAGTTCCACTGACGTTGGTCGGCTGGCGGACTAGGTGCAGCATAAGGACAGAAGCTACGTGCTCAAAAGAATTACAAAAGTGAAAAGGATATATCTGTCTCCAGTGCTTCAAATGGGCCGGTACGGAGTACCGGCCCTTTTTTTAATTTTTGAGAGGGAGAGTACCGGCACTTCTCTAGAGTGACATCATACTTTTTAATTGTAGAGTACCGGCACTTCTTAGAAACAAGTAGGTACTCTGGTTACAGAGTACCTGCACTTATATTTTTCAATTTCAAGCACTGTCTGTCTAGTTACACTATCTGCAGGAAAATCAAGAAGCAGCTATAGAACAAGCAACACATCACTGTGAGACCAGACGGGACTCAGCGTCTGAGATTGTCTGAGGGTGCTGCTGCCCCTGGTGAGGAGAGCCGAGGGCACGAGGGATCCGAAGCAGCGAAAGCAGCCCTGAAAAAGACCCACGGAACCATCAAAGCGTTAAATACTAAAATTCAAACATCAAAACAGCTAATAGCGAGTTAAGGCCACGACCTGGAAAATATCAAGAGTAACCAAAGCTTCTGCTTCTAAACTCCCGGTAGATGTCATGGAAGGGACTACAGAAGAAGCAATGGAGGTCACTCGAGGACTTACTACCTGCACCCCTTCAGCTGGTTAACAGACATGCATTGTTCGCTAGCCCTGCCCATTCCTTGTGAGACTGCGTCAAGTGATTCTGATGTATTGTTTTCGGCAGGTCAAATCCATCATTAAAGGCATTGGAGCAGCCACCAAAGCCATCAGTGCCCAGAACCCGCACCCAGAGCAACCAATCCTCGCCATTATGCACACTATGAGTAGCACATTGGATCTCTTGGCGAATAACCTAGCAGTGCACAGTACAAAACTAGAAGGCCAGACAAAAATCCTCTGTGAAATGTCATCCAGCATAGCAACTATTGTCTCCCACATGGATGCAATGGAGTGTGCGGTGAAATAATCACTTACAAGTAATGCCTTCTCCAACCAAAGTAAGACTTGCATAAAGGTATTGAATAAGGTTGCAGAAATTCCCGAAAGTTATGCGTTCAATTCTAGACGACTGCAAAAAGACAACAAGCAGAGAAGTATTCACTGTAAATGCAAAAAAATGTGGGTCCCCAGATCTCTAGTCCCTCTGCCCATTGGGCTGAACAAGGGCAGGATGCAAGTGAGATTAAGAGATCTTTGGTAAATCATGAAGACAGAGGACAACGGGCTGGACGATTGCTCTAAATACAGTGTTCTAGCTATAAGTTCTGGTCATTCTTTAGAATTCCAGAAAAAAGGTAAATTCTTAAGCAGTCTCATAAGCAACAATTGTATAAAATCTTTGAAAAAAGCACAGAAAAAAAATCACAGAAACAGCAGCCCGCTAGATGTGAGAACCAGAAAGAGAGATAATTCTTCACGCAAGCATGAGAAAGCACCAAAAATGGATGAATATAATGACCTAGATGGGCAAATTTAAAGCGAGATAGAAGCATATAAAAAAATCATAAATACAGAAAATGTACTAGATGAAACACAAAATTAAAAATGCAACGCATTATGCAGGAAGCATACTCATGTACATAGATTTCCTACCTGCCCCAGGATGGCTCCTGAAATAGCAGTTAGTGGGGAAGCTACTGCTGTTAATCATCCGCCTGTACTGAGTACTTCAGCAATTGGGTCAGGAAGTAAAATTCCCTTCACATCAGGCAATGAGGTTACCCTGTCATAACCAATTGCCCTATCATTATACCCCCCCCCCCAAAGGACAATTATAGCACCTCCTAGGGTATGCCTTGAATCATTAGCCATAATTTAAGAAAACGGTCTGTCTAGCAGGGGTTGTTGACAACGTGGGCAGAGAGGAAGTACTGCCTCAATTCCTAATTAGGATCAATAAAGCAAGTATAGTGAGAGCACTGCTAGAGAAGCGGTCTAGAGTTGAAAAGCTCTACATCTAGGTTCCAAGGTCAACCCCTATGCTAACAGCCCATATCGCTGGACTACCGCTGCTGCTAGCAACAAAACTAGTGAACTAGAACTCAACCCTGGGCAAAAAGCCATTTCACCAGTGCACCGGTAGCAAATAAGCTCACTTGTAATATAATTTCTCAAGACACTGTAGCAACAGGAACAACGTATCAATGAGCAATGTTATGGGCAAGCAACATACTCACCTCAGGTAACAAACATGTCACCAGGATTAGATCAGTGTACAGTAGACAAGTCCACCAACCACATCAGAGTGACCAGGAAAGCACAGGCATAGGTACTTTAAAGTCCAAACACCGGAAGACGGGATATGGGAAACTACCCCAGGGCCTGAGATACGAAACGCCATTAAGTCCCAGAAAAACTGCCAAGGGGCATAAAGAGACGTGTAAGGATGATGCAATCTTATTATTCACACCAACATACCAGTTCTGAGGACAACATGACATCCTTACCAGATGTAATCTACTGAGAGTCCTACACTCTCTGCAAAGATTGCAAAATTTGGCCACACAAGAATTATTGAAAGTTGGATTTATACAACCTCACTCCACAGAGGTGTGGGAATCCACGATAACATGGTGCTCAAATAAACATACGGTGGAGCAGATTCTTGGAAATAGCAACATATTGGCCAACTGGGGAATTCTGGTCCAGTAGGTACCTGCAAACCCTACCCAGAGCTACTCGAAACTACTTATACAGATCACAGAAGCTGTCAGCGTGCAGACCCCCCAAAGATCAAGCATATTGGTATCAGCCTTGGGCCCCTCCACAATGTCTTTGAACAGGAAGCAAGACGTTTAAAGGTCAACATACAATCGACTATCACAAGTACCAACCTACAAAGTCAGGGGAACACCCAAAGCTACACCGATATGAATTATACTTTTTTCGAATGTACACAGAATGGGTGTATCTAGCCCTCAAACACAAATCACCCAGGATCACCAGTATATTCTGTTTATCATACATAGGAAAGGAGAAGTGTGGTTCAATGGTTAGAGCGGCAGACCCTGATGCAGAGGGCTATCCTGGGACCAGGGTTCAATTCCCCGCCTCGGCGGGTCTTGGGCTCAAAAATGCCACGGACCTGATAATTCTCGCCTCGGTGCCTATTCCAATCATGGAGTCCCACTCTGCAATTCTGGGCAATAGCTTGCTTAATCTCCACAACGGCCCCCACATCGCTAAGGATGCCTGGCCTCCACCTTGGGGGTGCCCAGGAGTGGATGCCTCACAGGGAAAGTCAGGATGGGTTCCACAGCTGTATTCATACAAGTGCCTTGAGACCCTTGCGGGTGAGTAGTGCGCTATACAAGTATCCATTCATAATTTACAATTTACATCCCCTTTGTCCCGATGAAGACACCGTCTTAAGGTTTTACGTATACCTACCTTTTCGCTTTGGGGTCGAAACGTCGACTGATACAACCCCACACCAGCCGGCGCAACCAACATTTAGAATATTAACATTAGCGTCGGTAGCATGGTGTCCTGTAAATGTGCAGAGCATTAGCTGCTCTACTTTTGTATACTGTCGCAGTGTACTGAAGCCAGATTTATTTCGTTTTCATGCGTTTTTCATGCTTTGATGTCATTTTCTGCACTATGACCGATTCTGCACATCCCTCCATTCTCTCACGAACACCCCATCCCTTCCTCCTCTTCCCGGGGCACTTAAGCAATTGTATTGCCAGAATGATATATGCAGCTTAACAACACGTTGTGATTAAATAACAGTGTGTTTATTTGTTTTCCTCTTACTCTTTATTTTGAATGTATATAGTAATTTTTCCTGTGTACTTTTGATACCACTTACTGGGACCCCTCTTTCTATATACCTGTCTGGACACTTGGACTTTGACTGGAACCGAGACTGTATCAAAGAAGACTCCTGCTGCTCCTGGTCTTGCTGTTCTTCAAGTCTTCTGCCTTGTCTGTGCTTCGCTCAGGTTCTCCAGAAGACCTGTGGGCATCAAGGAAATCTGACAAAATCTCCCTTGGAGTGAAGGAGTCACTCCCCTGCATCTGTAGGCACCACAACAAAGCTGATCGGTCTGCTGCTCCTGTTGTCCTTTGGACTTCCCGAGGCTCAGCAACACAGGTGGTGATTTTGTGGGTCTCCAGAGGCCTGACCTGTCTTCCCTGCAATTTAGAGGACAGTATCCCTGGTTGGAATCACTGGGACTAAATCCCAGTGCACCGCGTCGACTTGCCGTTGCCAAGGCTTGTTGGCTCTGCACTTCAGAGATCTTCGGGTTGCAGGAAGCTCCAGCACCTCATCCCTTGAAGATTGGCACCCTCACTGCACTGTGGGCCTTCATCTTAGGTGTGCCGACTGAGGTCCTTTTGCCACTCCTGTGCCTTCGGCCTGTGGGTCTTCTCAAGGGTCTTCTTCTGCTTTGGTATGCTCTGCTGCTTGATTGAGACCTGCTCTGACTCTCCTACACTTGATGAGTCCCTTGTACCTTGCTGGTTCCAATATGTGCAGCTTTTCAATCTCCACATCAGTTGCGGCTACCATAGCTTGTTGGTGCTCAGGCGGACACCAACAACCTAGACACCGACATCCGATGTGGGACAGCTCATGCACAGCTCCTGGTTTTCCTCAGCTTCCCATGCTCCCCAGAGCTGAAGCAGCACGGTCCTCGTCAACTCTCCTGAGCTCCCTGCCAAGGGTCAGCATTGTGCTTCCATGCCTCCTAGTCACCGCCAAGAGGCCTAGACTGTCCCCTCTTCTTGCAGGGTCTAGGCCTCAAGAATCCACTTTTGGATTCCACTGCACATCTTCACGTACTTATCCAGAGGCCATTTCTCCAAAGTCTTCCATTATAGTCTATAGTAGGTTCCGATGTCACTTCACCCCTACACATCCGACTTCCCTGGTGCAGGTAACCAGGTTCCTGGGGCATCCACAGGTGGGATGGCTCTCCCAAAGGGTTTCTTCAGGGTCCTCTGGTAAGGGTCCATTTTATTTAAAACTGCAACTGCGACTTCTCTATATCGTCCATTGGGTACACAACTGTGTTTCCACTCTGCACACAGCCTCCATTTAAAAAAAAAAACATATTTTATTGAAGGTTTATTATCATACAGTATCAAAATGAAGCACAACACCCCCAATCGCCAACTGCACACAGCCTCCATGGGGTTCCTAGGTACTTTCCATGGGTGGTTCCTTGTTCTCCCAGCTCCACAAAGTCTCCTGGTCCAAGTTCCGGTCTTCCTTGCAGTTCGTATTCCGCTTTCTTAGTATATGTTTTGGTCACCCCCTGAAGAGCAGAGTATATTTGTGCTACTTACCTGTTTTCTTTGAAGTATTATCATGTGTTCTATTGATATCTCCGGATAGGAGATATACAAATGTGTTAGTGATTGTGTTGTGTGATAAACAGACTTCTTTTTATAAACCCTGAGTGGGTCTTTTTCATCTAATCTACAGTATTGATTAAATGTGGTAAGAGAAGCTGCTTTACACTCCTTCAAGGTAAGCTTGAAGGCTGCTATCCACAGCTACCACTTTGAGAGCTTTCTATGGTTATCAAAGGTCACTAAAATCACCATAAGGGCTGCCTGGTTTAGTGCGAGGTGCATCACTCCTGTGAGTGTACACAATATACTAGGTCAGCCTCCTACACCCCTGCATTATGAGGCCTCACCACCCATAAAGCGTCTTGGTGGTGAGCGGATTCACCAGTTACAGGATCCTACGTGGCCCACTTTGTCGATTGTGATGCAACTCACTCGTGCGATATGTCAACTGCATGCTCATTGCATGCAGTGTCCAATTCACAGGTTGCGACCCTTGGAAGTGAGGGCGTACCCATAGTAGTGCCTCATTCTACCTCGTGTGGCACTGCTTAATTTGCGCCTGTGTGTGTGACCGGAATGGTCTGGTGCAACCCGTATCAATGCGCACCAGATGTTGTACCTCATTTCTGGGAAGATACGAAATTTGGAACTCTTTGTTATGTTGTGACCTGATTTGTCTGGTGCGACTTGATCAATTTGCACCTGACATTGGGCCTCATTTCTAGTAAGGTACGGAACTTACAACTCTCTGTTGTGTGTGACAGGAATTGCCTGGTGCGACCCGTATCAACGTGCACCAGGCATTGTGCCTTATTTCCAGAGAGGTATGGAATCTGCAACTCTTCGTTGTGTGTGGCCGGAAATGTCTGGTGCGACTTAGATCAACACGCACCAGACATTGTGCCTCATTTCCAGGGAGGCACTGAGTTTGCGACTCTTCATTGTGTGTGACCTGAGCTGTCTAATGCGACTTGTATCAACATGCACCACGCAATGTGCCTCATTTCCAGGTGAGGTGCAGAGGAGCAGATTCGTGTTCTGGGGTGCCCGGACTGCCTGGGTGCTACTTTGATTGATATGCGTTTGATAGGGTGATTCTTTCTCCCAAGAGGCTCCCCTGCTTTAACCATCGATTGTTCCTTTTGTGCCCTCAGTGTGGTGGAACACCTAACTTCGCCTCACCTGGCCCTACTGCTTCGTGTTGAGTATTGCCCAGATCGGGCTGGAGTGGCGAGAGTAATTGACTGGGTTAAGGAATGCTTCCAAGAGTGATCAGAAGCGGGTCAAGAGACTGTGTGACCCCCTATGCTTCGCAGAGGTGGGCTGGTGCTGGAGGGCACATTGTGGAATCCTTTGAATGACTATCGCCCTCAGTATTTTCTGCTCTGCATAGCGGGGGTGAAGTTCACGAATAGTGGCGTACCCTCCATTTGTCAACTGATGCCTGATTAGCCTTGTTTCCTACCCCCACCTTCTTCCCTGGGACCCTGACTGAGTGTGACTCTGGCCCCGATCGGCCTAGAATCAGGGGGGTTGTTCTCTATTTCTTTTCTTTTTTTAAATTTCAAGTTGGCTTACAACATTTCAACTATCTAGAGATCAACAATGGCCATCCGTAAGAAAGAGCCCCTTTTTTGAATGGCTGTGCCCACTCTTTGCTGAACTGCTGATGTGCTTTGACTGAGTGTGTCCTGGGTTCCTGCATTGAAAACAAAATCCAATTGGAACTCTCTGGCCACAGGTCAGCCCCTTGTAAATGATACCACAGGTACCAAGGGCACTGTGACCAGGGGAGGCCTCTATGGGCTGCAGCACTTATTGTGCCACTCTTAAAGGTCCTGTACCTTTCCACAAACACACACATTGGCTTTTCAGGATGCATGTTTTGGTGCAGAACAAAGTGAAGAGTCGACATGGCACACATCCTTGTGTGCCATGCCTACAACCTGCTGCCCTGGCATAGATCAGCCACCCCTCTAGCTTGGTGCCCTATACCAGTGGTGAGGGTACAGGTGCTGGAGCCATGTACACCTATAGTGTCTAAGCCAATTCTTAGACATTGTAAGTGCAGTAATTCCATTAAAGTGGCTATATGGTGCTAGGGGTTTGTCATTACGAACTCCACAGTACCATAATGGCTTTACTAAAAACTGGGAAGTTTGGTATAAAACTTCTCAGCACATTAAACCCACACTGATGCCAGTGTGGGATTTAATGAAAAATGCACACAAAGGGCATCTTATTGATGCCCCCTGAACAATGACCTAACACTAGTGTCCAGATTCAGTTGATGCTCACCAGCTGCCACCACCAGACATGTTTCTGGATCCCTGGGTCGACAGCCGGCTGGTCTCGGGGGTCTGAAACAATGTACATCCTGGGACGAGGTGCTAAGCCTCCTCCCCCAGGATGGGCAGGGTCCACGAAGGGGAAGCTTCAAAGGCTTGCTGCTTTTGTGAGCCTCCACAGGCCTTTTACTGCTTCCAGGCACGGGCCCCCACCGGTTCTGACACCCACTTTGGGTGAGAGAATCGGTGGGAAAACCAAGTGAGGAAGGGAGGTGTGCCCACCTTGCCAACCCCACCCCTCAGGTGGGGGAGGTGAGGTGAAGCACAACCCTCAGGCCCTGCCATCTTGCAGATGGGGGTACCCAGCCAACCAGAGAGAGGCATATGTCCTCTCCCACTGGAGGGTGGCATAATAGGAGGTGTACCCACCCCAATGAAGGGACCCATTGGTCCCAACCTTTACTTACCTGTAACACCCCTAAATCTAGTATATAGGGGCACCCCTGAACCCTGACGCCTCATACAAGAAGAAAAGAAGAAGAAGGACGGAACAGCAGTGCTGAAGCTAAGAAAAGGAGGACACCTACTGACTTGGCCCCAGCCCTACCGGCCTGTCCCCACTTCAAACCTACAGAAGCAAAACTCCGGTGTATCCTGCAGCCAGCTACCTCAAGAACCCAGAAGACCTGCCCTGCTTACCACAGAAAAGATGTTGTCTCCCGTGAACACCGGATTTGTTCACCCACAGACTCTGGCTCCGGCCAAATCCGTGAGTCTGGACCACTCTGCACCCGTCCCTACGGTCTGAGTTCGAGTGGCCCAACACCACGAGGAGGTCTCCCCGGAGATTCTTACCCGAGATATGGTCATTTCTGACCTGCCTTGAATCTCCTAGCAAAGCCTGCTGCCTCTTTCTGGAGGATCCCCCCGACCACGACCGGAGGTGGCAAGAGAAACCCGACGCCTAAAGACAACCTGGCACTCAAAGTCCCAATGCCTTGGGTGGCCCAACCGACTGTGTCCTAACATCCCCAGGCATTATACCTTACCTCTTCAACCAGTGGACACCGCCAGAAGATCTTCGTCCCGAGCCTGTAGTCTTTGTTGAAACCGAAGCATCTCCATTAAAATCAACAGGACACCCGAAGCCAAACCAGCACCCTGCACCCAGCCGCCCCTGAGCCCCTGCGGGTGTACTTTGGGTGCTAACTCAGATCCCCCTTTGCCCTGAGCCTAACACCAGGAGCCTTGCTCCCACAACCCAGTGGCCTGCTCGTAAGCAGCCACCAACTGGAAGCCACCTATCCCCCATTGGGTAACATTGGGCCTCAGCACTCTGCACCCGGCCGCCCTAGTGCCGCTGAGAGTGTTTTGAGAGTGCATCCTCGACATTGGGGGAATGCTTGTTCTAACCCCAGAAACTCCACCCCAAAGACCGAGTACTTAGCTGGTAACCAATAACTTCATTTCTCTCCATAGGAATACATTGACTGTTTTTCTCATAAAATGTTTCTAAGTGTGGAATTTATTTGTATGGAAACCTGAAAAACTACAACTGTGCAAAACTGATTTTACTTACCTTTTCTCTAGGAAATGTCCCAGTGTGATATCTAAAGCAAAACCAAAGGGGATAATGGACGGAGTGTTGAACATTGCAAGCACTCACCCCCAGTCAACTGATCTGGGTTCAATCTATCATCATTCTTTGCTCACTCCGCCACCCCAGTTTAGACATGGCCATATGCAAATCAGTCTGACCTTGTGCCTCATGGGAACAGTCAAGCCCTAACTGCCAAGCCATGTCTTCCCTGGACCGGAAACAAGCATCCTGGGACCGGTTTCTGGCTAATCAGTCTTCATCAGCCAGGCTAGCTTGAATCCAGTGCCAAAGTGAGCAATGGACCCACGTTTGGGCATACCCGCCAACTTGGGGCGAACAAAGCAAAACCAAAGACGATGATGGATGGAGTGTTGAACATTGCAAGCACTCACCCCGTCAACTGATCTGGGTTTAATCCATCATCATTCTTTAGCTCATCCCACCACCCCAGTTCAGACATGGCCATATGCAAATCAGTCTGACCCTGTGCCTCATGGGAACAGTCCAGCCCGAACTGCCAAGCCATGTCTTCCCTGGACCGGAAACAAGCATCCTGGGACCTGTTTCTGGCTAATCAGCCGTCATCAGCCAGGCTAGCTTGAATCCAGTGGCAAAGTAAGCAAGGGACTCACATCTGGGCATACCCTGCCAACTTAGGGCGAACAAAGCAAAACCAAAGGGTATGATGGACAGAGTGTTGAACATTGCAAGCACTCACCCCCAGTCAACTGATCTGGCTTTAATACATCATCATTCTTTAGCTCACTCTGCCACCCCAGTTCAGACATGGCCATATGCAAATGAGTCTGACCCTGTGCCTCATGGGAACAGTCCAGCCCGAACTGCCATGCCATGTCTTCCCTGGACCGAAACAAGCATCCTGGGACCTGTTTCTGGCTAATCAGCCGTCATCCGCCAGGCTAGCTGACCGGTCTGCTGATACTGAGCTCCCACAGACTCCAAAAGGCTCAGAACCACAGGTGGTGGTTCTTCACATCCCTTGAGGCCTGCCCTGCCTCTCACCAAGTTTGAGGCCAGTGTCTCTCGTCTGAGCCACAGGAACGGAACCCCTGTGCACTGAGTTGACTTGCAGTTGCAAAGGCTTATTGGCTTCCTTCTATCAAGATCTATGAGCTCCAATAGCCCCCACCTCAGGCAACTCCAGTGACCAAGATCTTCTTCCTCACCACATTTCTTGCATCTTTGGTGAGCTGCTCAAGGTCCTCTCGCGACTCCAGTGCCTCCGGCCTGTAAATCCCCTATGGGTCATCTTCATATTCTTTGGGCTCTCCTGATTGCTCAAGGCCTGACCTAATTCCCCTCCTCGTGGGGAGTCACCTGGACCTTGCTGGTCCCAACATTGCACCTTTTTCGCTTTCCTCGTTGTTTGCAGTTGCCAAGGCTTATTGGTGCTCCTGACGGACACTAACCCCATAACTCTCGACATCCGACGCGGGACAGCTTGTGAACGGCTCCTGGTCTTCCACAGCATCGCTTGGACCTCACAGCTGCAGCTCCAAGGTCACCGTCAACTCTCCTGCAGCACCCGACATTGGTGGGCATTTGTCTTCCGTGCCTCTTGGTCACTCCTGAGTGGCATAGACTCTGTTGCAGGTTCTTCACATCTTAAATCCACCTTTGGGTTCCACCAGACATTTTCTCCTTCTCCAGCAGCAGCATCTTCCTGAAGTCCTCCATTGGGTTCGCCGGCGGTTTATGGCGCCACTTCACACTTATGCACCCGGCTACCCTTGGGCAGGTATCCTGGTTTCTAAGGTATCTACGGGTGGGGTAACTCTCCAACCTTATGTCTTCATTGGAATTTCTCAGGGTCCACTGGGAAGGGTTCTTCTTTGTTAGAATTGCAACCACGACTTTGCCATTGACTTGCATTGATCCCGAAGTCGTGTTACCACTCTGCACAAGGCCTCCGTGGAGCTCCTGGTTACTTAACTAGGGTAGTTCATTGGGTCCCCGGCACTTCTATGTCTTCTGGGTATAGTCTTGACTTGAATTGTGGTACGCATATGTCTTGACGGGTTTTTTGGCTCTATTTTGGAGTGATAAAGACTTTAAACTTGCTCACATCCATTATATGTATTCTTAGCTTGTGTTGGCTCTTTTAAGCCCTTTCTTCCAGACCTAGAAGAGGATAGCTGCTTTATATGATAATAGATCCCTTACTCTAATCCATCTATTGCCTATTGGCTTTGCCTTTCATTATTTTGCCTATAGTAGAGGGTGGATCCTGTGGTCCTGACTTTATATTACACATTAGTATGGTTTGTGTAGGTACTCTGACAGAGCTAAGGGTTATTTCATCCTTCTCAGGCCTACAAGGCCCAGAACTAGAGAGACTCCATTTTGCTTTCTATCCCTGCAGAGATGAGATGCTTTAAGGGAAAAGGTAATATTTTGGTTTTGAGCTGTTGTTCGCCCTAAGCGAACCGGAGAGAACCGGCCAGAGCTGAATCTAATCAAGAAGTGTCCCTGGGCTCAGGTCTCTAGACGAAACAAGCAGCTGATCACTGTGGGAGCGTCTAGAGCGAGGAGCCCGGTGCATGGACCTGGTGGGAGGAGGCTGCTGGCTGGAGCTTTCCACTAGAGGAGAGGAATCCATATTAGCGAATTGCAGGAGAGGAGGAGTGGTCAGTTTTGGTTCTTGAAGAGTGGAGAGTAGGATGTCTGCTGGAGCTGCAGAATACAGTGCAGTTCTATTGGTTTTCTGGAATGGAGAAAGAAGGCAGATGCTGGAGAGAGAGACTATCAGAATGCATTAAAGCAGATGGAGGAGTTGAGGCTGTCAGCTGGAGCAGTTGAGCCAGAGGCGTGAAGCTATGGTGACGGAGGGAGAGACAGAGAGAGAGCCCTGATCCCACCAGAGACATACTTCTAATAGGTGAGGTAGTCTAAACTAGTCCGCTTTACACTTACACCTTAATCTTGTCTTTATTCCCTAGGCTATTGTATGTCTAATCCCTTTTCTTTCAGCGGTGTGTTAAAGTTCCTGTTAGTCACAGAGACCCCGCAGATAACATTGTCCCTGTTATATTGTATGTCTAATCCTTTTCTTTCAGCGGTGTGTTAAAGTTCCTGTTAGTTATAGAGACCCTGCAGATCTGTGTATGTGTATTCTATTATTCTATCATTATTGTAATAAAGATACCCCAGTTCTTAGTGAACTAGTGTGCATGTGTTGTTCTTATGATAGAGAGTGTTCTAATCAGGTAATCGTACAGTATGTGTCTATTGTTCTTAAAGCACAGGTAACCTTTTCTTCTAGTCAGGTGTTACAGCCAGAACAGATGCTGCCCCTGATCCGGTAAGTAGCCACTGAATAATTAGGGAGAGAGAGGAGCCCTTGAGCTAGGGAATTATTGACACTAAGTGATTCGGCCATCCCATAATATTATTGTAGTAGCGAACCCTTAGTGAATAGTGAGAGAGACTTAGAGAGAGCTGAAGGTATTCATAGGAAAGTGGTCGTCATTGGTAAGTGGCGTTAGTGAGAGCACTGATTGTGGTCAGTGTGTATACCCGCAAGATTGCGGCTTGAGTGAGCACTGAGGGTAGTCAGTGTGTAGATCCGCCGGATTGTGGATCATGTTGTAAGTGAGTGAGCACCGGGGGGATACGGTGTTTAGGTCCGCCGGATTGTGGACCGGATAAACAGAGAGCACTGGGGGTGCAGCTCAGTGTGTAGACACGCCGGATTGCGTGTCGAGTGAGCACTGAGGGTAATCAGTGTGTAATGGTAGATAATCAGAACTGCCCCAGGGTAGATTAGTCTCGACCCATGTGGTCGCGAGACTATGAGGTATGAGTGTGGTGTAGGGCATGGACGTCCTTAGTAATCAGTGAGTATTCTTAGTAACCCTATAGATTTAGTGGTGTTTCTGATGATATGAGCTTGTATATTGCGAGTTCCCCATCCTCAGGTAGGTACCCAGGTGCCTGGATAGATGGGTCCTGAGGAGGGAGGTGGTTACGTTTTGGCCAGGTTGGTGTTGCTCAGTGAGCTGGTTCTATCTGGTCTGAAAATCTGGTCATTACAGCATATCACTATCTTAATATATGGTTAGGTCTCCCACTGATGACCACTGTGTATTACGTGCTACTTTTTCTATTGAAAAGTATTGTGTGCATCTCTGGCTAGGAGATACCTGTATGTGTTAGTGACTGTTATATAATAAAAACATCTTTTTATAAACACACTGTGTTGTTCTTTTTCACTTAATCTATATCAATAAGATTATGTTCTGGAGAAACAAACTGCTTTACACTTCTTCTGGACTAGGCCTGAAGGCTGCTCTCCACAGCTACCATGTAGAGAGCTTTCTACGGTTGTCTAAGACCACTAAAATCACCATAAGGGTTGTGTGGATTGGTGCAGGGAGCCCACTTACATAAGTGTACACAATATACCAAGCCAGCTTTTCACAGAAGTGGAGGAGTGTGGCTCACTGATTAGAGCGGCAGACCCTGATGCAGAGGTCTGGCCCGGGACCAGGGTTCAATTCCCGACGCGGCAGGGTCCTGAGCCCAAAAATGTCCACGGACTCGATAATTCTCGCCTCAGTGTCTACTCTAATCATGGGGTCCCACGCTGCAACTCTGGGCAATAGCTTGCTTAATATCCACTACGGCGGCCCACCCGCTGCGGGATGCCTGGCTTTCACCTTGGGGATGCCCAGCAGGGGTTATCTCACAGGGAAAAAGCCAGGACGGGTTCCCAAGGCAAGCGCCTTGATGCCTTTGGGTGATACGTGCGCTATATAAGTCGCAATACATACATACACATACATACAGAACCTAACTGCTTATCTGGGAGTCCACGATTACCATGACTGGACAGATCTATATGAGGGGAACTTAGGGAGAAATATGCAAGGGCTGAAAGAAGCTATGGAATTCTGGAGGACATTGCTGCTCTCAGTAGCTGGCAGGATCACACTACTCAAAATGGTAGCGCTCCCCTCCTGCTATACTTATTTAACACACTCCCACTGTGGATCCCCATGGCCTTTTTCAGGGATTTGAATATCCAAATCTGGGCCTTCATTTGGAGCTCGGGACGCCGGAGAGTAGCTCTACTCACAATGCAACAGCCAACGGGGGCAATTGGAAATGGTGGTTCCAGACTTTGAGAACTATTATATAGCAGCACAAATGCAATGGTTAGTACAAAGCATAGCGCAAAGACGAAGACAGACGGACAATACAGTGGTGACTGACCCAGTCTTACATGATCTTTTACAGATATTCCTCAGGGTGAACAGATCAGCAAGGAATGACCCTCACGTACAGTTGGCAGACCCTGGAGGTCTGGATGGAGGCTGGGATGACAAAAATGGGCGACCCATTTAGTGACACTGAACTACTACCATTTGAGGAGCTCTGCACAGAGTTTGGATTGCCCCAGGGACATTTCTTAATACATAGAGAACTTATGACATCAGTATGTAAACACTAGAAGACAGAATCTACCTAGACTGGACGGCCCCCGGGAATTATAGACCAATTTCCCTTTTACCGGCACTCACCAAAATTTGTGAGAAGGTGGCTTTTCGACAACTAGAGAGATTTGTTGAAGCTTCCAATGCCCTCCACCCGGCCCAATCGGGCTTCAGGGCTGCTTACAGCACCGAGACAGCCCTCTTGGAGATGAGCGAGTCCATTCGGGACTGTTTGGACGGGGGCGGCAGAGCGGTCCTAATTCTTTTGGACCACTCTGCCGCGTTCGATACCGTCCCCCATGAGCTCCTCCTTAGCCGGATGGCGGATATAGGTATTGGAGGGGTGGTGTTAGACTGGCTGTCCTCCTTCTTGTCGGACAGGACCCAGCAGGTCTGGCTGCCTCCCTATGCCTCTGAGCCGGAACCTCTGCTTACAGGTGTCCCTCAGGGTTCCACTCTCAGCCCCCTTCTGTTCAATGTCTATATCACACCTTTGATCTATCTAGCTGAACAGTTCGGGGCTAAGATAATTGGGTATGCAGACGATACCCAATTGTTGTTCACCTGGCCTGATGATAACCTGGATACCTCTATAGTCCATTTATGTTTGTCCTCGGTATTTCGCTGGTTGACGAAGGCCCAGTTGAAGTGCAACGAGGACAAATCTGAGGTTCTCTTTTATGGTTCCTTTCCCCCTTCGTTTATGAGCACTCTTTGGCCCCCTGACATCCCAGGCCCGAAAGAGATGGGGAGACCCGCCAAAAACCTGGGCATTTGGTTCGACGAGGACTTAAGATTTAAACATCACATTAAAAAACTTACTGGCACCTGTTTTGCGACCCTAAAAATGCTTCGCAAATTCTTTCCCTTGCTTCCTAGAGAAGCGAAGGAGTCTGTTGCGCGAGCACTTATACTGTCCAGGCTGGACTATGCTAATGCATTGTTCAGTGGAATCCCCTCTTACCTGGTCAAACGCCTGCAAATCATCCAGAACGCGACAGTCCGTCTTTTATTTAACATTCCTAGATGGAAGAGCGTTCGTGCGGAGATGCGCACACTTCATTGGCTCCCGGTTGCACAGCGCATCCGGTTTAAGTCACTGGTTCTGGCGTTTCGTGCTATCCATGATCAAGGCCCCCAGTATCTGAGAAAAAGATTCATCAGCTACGTTCCCGCACGGACTCTGAGATCCTCCACTATGTTTCAATTGTCCCTCCCCCGTTTCAAGCGTGCCAGACTTGGTGGCCAGTCGATTGCGGTGGTCGTGGCTCGCGCCTGGAATGCTCTTCCTCTTCACCTGCGCTCCACACCCACTGTAGCCGCATTTAAAAAACTTTTGAAGACTTATTTGTTTAACAGTGCTATGTAGGAGTTCCTTACCTCTGTGAGGGTCTGCTTTCTGCCTCTTTTATTTCCCCCGCGCCAGGATACTCCCCAGTAGCAGAGCGCGCTATAAAATGGTTTATAATAATAATAATAATAATAATCTACGGAGCCCCCTTCCCAGAAGAGCTCCTACTACATGGCCTTATCAGCGGATACCTTCAAAGCAGTCTTCTGCCTTTATAGGGCGCTCCATGCAGATGGATTGTGACCACAGTAGACACTGTGCCGGTAATGGGAGGAGGATTTGGGCTCCCCAAACCCAATAAAGGACTGGGACAATATACTGAGATGAACACCTAAAGTGTCCAGAAAGGCACGCTTCAAATTGATAATTATGTAATCCATAGAGCCTACTTGACCCACGAACGCATACACAGATACTTCCAGACAGAAAGGGAAACTTGCTCACGATGTGGTGAAGAACAAGTGCACATCTTGCACATGTTCTGGGCCTGTCCCTACCTACGTGCATATTGGGAGACGGTGGCACGCACAATAGGGGATGCCATTGATAAAGAGATCCCCTGTTCCCCAGCCCATTGCCTCCTAGGGTGGTTCCCCATACAGCCAAAATAAGGTCACGAGCAGATTCCAAGATCTGGGTTTTATATTAGCGAAACATGAAATAACCAGACATTGGAAGTCGCCAAGAAGTCCTAAGACAACCACCTGGAAAGCAGAGCTCCAAAAATGGGCAGGATGCGAAGGGCGAATCCTGATGAAGGAGGCCAAGAGAGGGCTACGAAACATGGAAGTTGCCAGGGCTTGGGAGACTATGCTACACAACCTAATAAAACTGGACTGGGGGGACCAGAGGGGGAGAACGAGACCTCATAGAGCAAGACCCTGAAACATAGATCTGTGGGGTACAAATCGGACAACCCTATAATCCGGCCCCTGATGTCTCGACTAGATTTGCCCCCAGAGTCACTACCCTTTGTGGTGGTCCTTGCGGGAGTCCCCTCCCTGAGTCTGGGGAAGACGGAGGACTACAGAGACCTAAAAAACAAATGCATCCACTGGTTGAACTAATCCTTACAGACCTACATCCTAACCCAAAAACACACAAACCCCCATAACATACTTTTGTTAGCTGACACACATAGAGCTCCATGTCATATATATCAACCCTTTGCTTAATGATGTGGATTTGCAGGGGGGAGAAAGGGAGGGGGGGCATTGGAGTTATAATTTGTTACTGGGGGGCTTTCTAGACAGCGATGATGATGTCAGTAGCCGATATGCCTACAGAATTTATGTTAGGAAAGGTACTTGAACTGCTGACATGTCATAATATTGCGATAAATGATCAATAAAATGTCTTAAAAAAATCAAAAAAGTTGGGATGTTGGAAACGCTCGTTGATTGTGAATTGCGGCAGCTCAGGGAGACACGCGAGGAGGAGAACCATGCTCCCCATAAGCCAGCGGGGCCAGCGGGGCTGAGAGACGCCCTTTGGAGGCACGCCTACCCCTGCCCAGCTCTAATACCTCTCGCGTTTCCCGCTCCGTGGGTAACGCTCGTTGATTGTGAATTGCGGAACACTCACCGGCAGCAGCGGCAGCTCTGGGGGACACGCGAGGAGGAGAACCACGCTCCCCACAAGCCAGCGGGGTTGAGAAACGCCCTTTGGAGGCACGCCTACCCCTGTCCAGCTCTAATACCTCTCGCGTTTCCCACTCCACGGGAAACGCTCGTTGATTGTGAAATGCGGAACACTCACCGGCAGCAGCTCAGGGGGACACGCGAGGAGGAGAACCACGCTCCCCATAAGCCAGCGGGGCCAGCGGGACTGAGAGACGCCCTTTGGAGGCACGCCTACCCCAGCCCAGCTCTAATACCTCTCGCGTTTCCTGCTCCGCGGGAAACGCTCGTTGATTGTGAATTGCGGAACACTCACCGGCAGCAGCGGCAGCTCAGGGGGACACGCGTGGAGGAGAACCACGCTCCCCATAAGCCAGCGGGGCTGAGAGACGCCCTTTGGAGGCACGCCTACCCCTGCCCAGATCTAATACCTCTCGCGTTTCCCACTCCACGGGAAACGTTCGTTGATTGTGAATTGCGGAACACTCACCGGCAGCAGCGGTAGCTCAGGGTGACACGCGAGGAGGAAAACCACGCACCCCATAAGCTAGTGGTGCCAGCGGGGCTGAGAGACGCCCTTTGGAGGCACGCCTACCCCTGCCCAACTCTAATACCTCTCGCGTTTTCCGCTCTGCGGGAAACGCTCGTTAATTTTGAATTGCGGAACACTCACCGGGAGCAGCAGCAGCAGCTCAGGGGGACACGCGAGGAGGAGAACCACGCTCCCCATAAGCCAGTGGGGCCAGCGGGGCTGAGAGACGACCTTTGTAGACACGCCTTGCCCTGTATTTAAACAGACGCGCGCGGGACGAGCCGGGCAAAGCCCGGGCCTAGGGCGGGCCCGTCTAAGCCCGTCCATGCACGAACAAGGATGGGGCGGGGCCCCCCTCTTTGATCTCCCCTGCAGATTCGCCCAGCAAGGTCAGTGTGTTATATGTGTACTACAAAGACTTTACGCAAATCGCACTGTCATTGTATAAAGCTGTTTGGGCAATAAATCCTGGAGATACTGCATAACAACTAAACGTAACCATGGCCTCAAATGGTGCCGGGAAGGGGAGAAAGTCCACCACTGGGAGTGTTGTAGGGACAATCGATCAATTTCTAACCAGGGCAACGTCCATGTTGCAACGTGAAATTGAACTAACAGAGTGAAGGTTATCCACGGACCCAATTTTTGATAAGCGATCCTCACTGGGACAACTAGCTAAGGTACAATCCCCGATACCAGAACTTTTATCAATGACACCATCACCTTTTACACAAATTGTGACAGACACAGCATCTGTGAGACCGACCGGAGTGGGCAATCAATCGGCAGAAGCAGTTAGTGTGGCACTACTTACAAGTGACCCATCAATCCTTTTTCAAAGCCCAGGAACTACTAGATCGGGTCAGTCAATCCGGTCGGCTATGGACACTAATCTAGGGGCTATTAACAAAGTGCCCGGCAAAGTAGCCAAAAGAAAACGCGGGGGAACTACATTAATGAATAAGAAAATGAAAATGCAAAAACGGGTTAGCTCGGAAAATTAACCACCTGTTGCTGTACCTGATGGACCGCAGCCCTCAGCGGACAAGTCGCTGCCCATAGAAGTCAATGATGACATTTCACCTCAAGAGAGAGGGGGGGACTTCTGGGCTAAAATGGAACAGATCTTCAAAGAGTCCTGACTCCCGATTCATGAAAGACTGAACTCTATAGAGAAAAGACTATCACGCCTTGAATCAATATGTTTACCTAAACAGGGAGGGGATGGATTAGGGGTAGTGGAATCTGCTAGCAGTGGCATGGGACCCTCCGGTCTCACTCGGGTAGGCACCTAGAGTAAAATTCCGGTGGCTACAAATGTTGAAAGGGCAACATCAGTCCAAACAGTTCCAATGGGCAATAATGCAACTAGTCAGCCTGTCCCAGTCGTATCTAATTCCCCGGTAAATGCAAACAATGGGGGAGGAAGGGGGGCCTGGGGGGCTAGTAGTTCTGAACACAACCCTATACAGGCAACAAATATAAGACAAAGGACAAGGTCACTGGGTGCAAATAGGCCCCTGATGTCTCGACTAGATTTGCCCCCAGAGTCACTAACCTTTGTGGTGGTCCTTGCGGGAGTCCCCTCCCTGAGTCTGGGGAAGACGGAGGACTACAGAGACCTAAAAAACAAATGCATCCACTGGTTGAACTACAACAAACCCCTTCCAAATGGGGGATCTAGCGAAATTGTATTCGCCAGACGAGTGGATTGGGTGTGGCCTCGAGGGAAAAACATAGATGGGATTGCATTGTGATTAATTTCAGGAACAGTTGGACAGTTAGGCATATGTGTAATTTGGAGACAGAAAGCCCAGGAACATCAATTAAATCACTTCCATTATCCTATTTCTACCCTGGTGCGCACAGTAATGCTTATCCAGCACACAGGAGGGGGGATACAATGGGAGAGCAAGGAAACCCAGGGAGGGCATCCCCTGTTAGGAAATGGTAACTGGAATGGGTCCCAAAACAGCCCCTTATTGCTGGACATATTTCACCACCAGAATAGGTACAGTTCCCTGGAATTGGTAGATTGACTGGCTAAGATTAAGAAGTCACTACCTTCTGCAGTGGCTAACAAGAGCCTACTGGAAGTTAAGGCCAATTTTGTTGAGACGAAACGTCTAATCATCCAGGGAGGAGTTATGGGTAAGGAAGGTATATTAGGGGAGGAAAAAGGTCAAATAAGGGGGGAATCAAGTAGCTGGAAAGGTGGTCCTTTAAAACTGCAGAGGCCGGGGGCAGGAGAAGTTAAAGAAAAGGGAGGGGTGGGAGAAGGAGCACTGGAGATCGGTGGGGCCAGCTGTGTAAACGAGGGGAGGGGATCCTCACCGACGGGTGAACGTGTGCATAGACCAATTAACTGTAGATTAAACATAAGCCCCATTCACAGGGAGTCAGATGGGAACATCAATATACTCTCCTGGAATGTGGCAGGACTAAAAAATAAATTAAAATCCGAAGATTGGGGTTTGTTCATGGACAAACACGACATCTGCCTTATGCAGGAGACCTGGGCACTGGACAATTACCAGCGGAATGGGTTTGCCACATTGAACATTCCCGCAACAAAAGGGGGCAGAGGAAGACCGCCAGGAGGTCTAAGTATTTGGGTAGCCACTCACCTGGGAGTTACAGCCAAGCAGCTGACAGTAAACTCCCTGAACATCCAATGTGTCTTGCTAACTCCGACAGGAAATAAACATATAGCCATATTAAACATATACTCTAGGCCTACCAAGAGTGGGCAGGAGTCCATGGTTATTGAACATTTGAGGGAATTCGCACTGACTCTTGATCCTAAGATTGGTATAATCATCGGGGGTGATTTCAACTGCCAGTTTAAACCCCTGAGCAATATAGGCCCGGATGACACGGATAAGGAAAATTTGCATTAGAATATCCCGGAACCCTTAATCCCTCGAGTCAAAGCTTGGACCCCGTTGGTGCTACAAATTACTTCCCTCACCCTATCTCTATCTGTAAGGCCCTGTAATGGTCGACTAAAATCGGATACACCCGGCCATGTGATGTTCAACAGAGAAGGGCAATCATCGATCATTGACTACATCTTAATCGAAACTAGATCGTGGGACAAGGTCCAGGATTTCAGGATTCACCAACGGATGGACAGCGACCACAATGCCCTGGTTATGTCTTTAAAGGCAGGGAGTTGGGGGCTGTCCAATAACCAGACTGAGCCAAATCTCGTTCAACAGCCCCACCTCCTCCACAACAATTGACGGAGAATGAAATGGCCCCATATAATGGGTTCTCCCAACAGGCAGTCGCAAATATATTTTCAGGTTTTGCCCCATCTTACCGACATGGCAGAGGTAGAGTCAATGGGCCCTATAGGTGGGAGGGATAATAGGCCTGTTGATATTCACAACCAACTAGCCTCAATAATGCTAGAGATTTTTTTCCCACTCCAGACCTACAGGGAAAACTCAGCTAAGACTCACCCATGGTACAGTGCTGATTGCCGTAAGAAGAAAATGGATCTGATCAAAGCAATCAGGGCCAAAGATAAATCACGTATCAAGTTGCTCCGGGTGCAGTACAATCAAACCATAGAGAGGGAAATAAATACGGGCACAACCAGAGCAAAGCCAATCACAGATTATCCAAGATAGAGGAGAAGGGGAAGCCCTGGTCTTTCAAGATATGCAAGATACCCATGAGATGCAGACACAGTTGGAGAGGCAGGTACAGACCCTTGAAATCCCAGAGAGCACAGAGAGCCTGGAATATCGGGGGAGACGGGAGGACACCAAAAGCATTCAAAGCGCAAAAAACCCTACCCCGCAGAAAACTAAGGACATACAAAGGAGACCTGAAACTAGAGGATCTAAAGCTAAAGAGAATAATATGGAGAGTACTGAATATATCGAGAGAGACAAGAATAAAAATTAAAAAAATAAAAATCCGGAAGAGGGAAAACTGAAACAGAAAGAGAATGAGAAAGAGAAAGAAAAAGAGAAGGGGAGAGATACAGAGGACACAGAGGACAACGCAAATATGAAACTAATGGCTAAAAAAGCACAGAGGCTACAAACAATAAAAAACCTGAAAGCTGCCGCGAAAAACACTGGACTCCCAGCTTCTTCACAACCTAGGATTTCTAACATTTTTAGTCCACTAGCCAAGGAAGGACCAAGCAATTCTACAAAAACTGAAAAGAGTAATCCGGCAGGCAATGTGAGCGGTACTTGTGGGGGTGAATCTGGTGCACCTATGGAGCAAATCAGTGTGGAGGCTGAAAAAGGGGTCCAAGGCCCGAAATCAGGAACCAGATATTAGACCCAATCCTGGGAGATGAAGAGAGTAGGACACCTATACCTATAAATCCAACTATAAATGCAACCACAATCGAGCAAAGCGAGCAAATTAAGAAAAGAGAGAATCTCCCTCAGCATTCAATGGGAGTATTGAGCCATGAGCAAACCTCCTCCTCTCCCTGTGTGCAAATAGCCTCCCCTGAGACAATGCTACAGCTAGGAAATAACGTACTTATCGAGGATTCGGACTCAGACTCAGACCTATACGAAACGGGGATGTCCACCTCTAGCGAAACAAGTGAACCAAGTGAAACAAATGATGAACAAATACCAGATGCAGTAACCTCGGAGATTGTAGACTCCAATGAGTCCAGAAAATTTAGTGAAACCTGTCAACTCACGAACTCAAGGAAAAAACTGGAAAAAAGAGGGCAAGAGATAAAAGAAGAAGTAACGCAACAAATGAAGAGACTACAGATCCCGGTAGCAATACTGACCAGGCAAGAGCAAGACTTAAACCCATTCGAAAAAGCCCGATCTTAAAATCACATGGAGAAGTAGAACTCTTTAATCAGCACAGCCTGGATGAGGCAGCAGGGAGAAATCAAAAACAAACTGGAAATAGACGGAGCTCGGGAACAATGGCCGAGCCCTCGCTGAGCGAAGTACTGAGCTCCATTAAGAATTTTCATAAGGACATAAAAAAAGATGCCCAAAGGAATCATGTTGCCATTTAAAAACTGCAAGGGACAAATAAAAAGGTGGGCAATATCTGTACTGAAATTTCGGATAGAATGGCCTCGGTAGAAGTACGTGCTGAAAATTTGGAAACTGATGTAATTAAGCTAAAAAAACAAGAGAAAGAACATGATGGAATTATAAAGGACCTCATGATGAAAGTTGAGGATCACGAAAACAGATCGAGAAGAAACAACCTGAGGTTCCTTGGAATACCCGAAGGCTTTGAGGGGAACGACCCAAGGGGCTCGATGATCAATCTACTAAAATCAGCCTTCCCGGAACTTGACACCTGGGACATGGATAGAGAAATCCAGTGGGCCCATCGATTTCCTTTAACACTACCCAAACACTCTCAGAAAACACGCCAATATCCTCGGGCTATGCTGGTCCATTTTGGGAACTTCCTCCTACGAGAAGCCATCTATGATCTGGCAAGGCCTACAAAGCAGAGGCCACACAAAGACTTTATGTTCTTTGCCAGACCAGATTTTGCCCACAACACCGTTGAGAGAAGGTGGAGAATGAGACAATTATTTACGCCCTTTGAGAAAATGGGAGCGACAGTCTTCCTACAAAATCCGGCCAGATTGAAAATAGTATACAAGGGATCAACAAGAAGCTTTTTAAGCGAAATCCAAGCCGAAGCCTACCTGAGGGAAATTTCAGAGACTGGGAAAGGAAATTTGGAAAAAATAATAACAAAAAAAAAAAACAGATAAATAAAAGAGGGGAATTGACAATTCAGCAACTAGCATGGGGAGAAATCAGAAGGGGTGGGGGAGGGGAAAAAACCTTAAATAACTGAGAACTAAAATATGTTATATATAATTTGTTTTCTCATAAAACCTCAGGGTTAATGTCTAATTTCATAATTGACCCCACCCACTCGAATCAAGTATATAGGGCCAGCTCACGGGGTGCGCTGAGGCGCTCAGACCACACAGACGCCCACACCTGGGTACCCGGGGACCCAGGAAGCCTCATAGGATGGTAAGGGGGGGAGGGGAAGGGGCAAGGGAGGGGTTGAGGGTGAATGGGGGAGGGCCAGGGAGGGGAAAGTGGGGGGAAAAAACTTCATCACATCAGGATACAGAGGAAACTAAAGAAGCCAGTTTAACAAAAACAAAATGGGGGAGAGTGAAAATGAAACAGAAATGCCTATGCGGATAGTTTCGCTGAATGTTTGTGGACTAAATGATGGTAAAAAACGAAGAGCTATGAGGGAATATTTAAGAACATTGCACGCTGAGCTGATCTGCCTGCAAGAAACACATATAGAGGCTTCTCAAAAGGGCCTCCTAGAACAGCTGGGATACCAATTAGTATCATATACGACGCAAGGAACAAGAACAAGAACAAGAGGGGTAGCGATCTTAGCAAGGCATGGATGTGTGGTTGTAAATAGGCAAAAATCAGACCGCTATGGCAGATGGGTTTTGGTGGAGTGCCAGGTACAGAGCTTTAATTTCACACTATGCTCACTGTATGCTCCCACTGTAGATGACCCGGCAGTTATGGACTCTGTTAACTTAGAAATAGCCAACTGGCCTCTGCCATTAATAGTTTGCGGAGACTTAAATGTTAATGGCCTGAATGGTTTGTGGAAGAACGACCCGGGGAAATTCACTGGTCGGAAGAAGAGAAGCCACAGAGCATTGATTCAATTGATGTGTGATAATGGTCTAGTAGATATATGGGAGTTGCAAAATAACTTAGGGAGCGGCAGTACATATTATTCTGCCCCCCATAAGTCTGTAGCAAGGTTAGACTATTTTCTGGTATCACCAGTAGTAGCATCCAATGCAAAGATTAGCATACTACCCCGGGTAATGTCCGACCATAACCCGCTTATCTTAGATATAATAACTGCTGCCCAACAAAAGAAGGTGACTAATTGGACATTTGAGAGAGCCCTGTTACAGGATTCAGAATATATCACCCTCATGAAAGAATGGATTAGAATTTTTCTGGTACTAAACAAAGGCTCTGCTCCCCTTACAGTAGTGTGGGATACCCTGAAAGCAGGTATAAGGGGGGAGACAATCAGGTACTCAATTAGGCGGAATAAGGTAGAGAGGGAGGAAGTAGAAACAAGAATAAGGGCAGTTGCTAGACTAGAACACGAACTTAGTATTGCAATCAGGGCAAATCAAAATATTCTTAGTATAACATATGAGCTTGCAATGGCTAAGGCATCGATTAGGGAGCTATTTGCGTCTAAGGCAGCAGGGAAGTATTTAGCATGGAGAAAGGATCAATATGAGTATAGCGAGCAGATAGGCCGCACATTAGCTGCTCGAACAAGGCAGGCTGCTACTAAGGGGGATATTTCTGAGATTAGAACTGAGAATGGAAATGTCGCAACAACACCCGAGAGTATATGTTCTAGCTTTCGGGATTACTACCAGAAGCTATATGAAGCTGACTATATGGCACCTAGCGAGGATATAGAGAGCTATTTTGGGAGTGTCAGACTAGAGAAATTAACGACAGAGGATAGGGAGACCTTGGAGATGGCATTTAATAAAACAGAAATACAGAGGGCAATCCGTGACCTACCATCTGGTAAAGCGGTAGGCCCAGACTCTATACCCTTGGAGTTTTATAAAACATTTTTGGCCGAGATAGAAGAAGAACTTTATGAGATGGTTGTAAATATACAAAATGGCGCGATACCTCCGGAGTCATGGGGAGAGGCAACTATGATAGTCTTTCTGAAAAAAGATAAGCCTGCAACTAATCCTGGATCTTATGGGCCAATAAGCCTAATGAACAGCGATGTGAAAATCTATTCAAAGATGCTGGCAAATAGGCTAGGAGCAGTAATTGGTAAGATCGTCTCTCCATGGCAGCACGGGTTTATCCCCGGGAGAGGAACAGCGGAGCATGTCAGAAGAGTGCTCACGTTATTTGATGGCACGGCATCCTCACGAGACCCTATGGCGCTGATCCTTTTAGATGCTGAGAAGGCATTTGATAGGGTCTCGTGGGGATTCCTCTGGGTTGCATTGGAGAAGCTGCATCTGGGGGAGGGCTATGTGGGGGCTCTGAAAGCCTTATACCACAATCCAAAAATAAGGGTTAGAACCATGGGGGAGCTAAGTGGTATAATAGATATTGGACGAGGAACCAGGCAAGGGTGTCCCTGCTCCCCGCTACTTTTCGCTCTATATATAGATACATTTATTAGGAGGATAGAGCAGAACAGAAACATCTTGCCTATAGTATTGAACAGGCATGAAACTAAAATACTAGGATATGCGGATGACCTGGCCATAACATCAAGTGAACCAGTGTCAGCCATAATAGAAATAGAACAGGAGGCGGCTGCATATGGAAGACTGTCTGGGTACAAATTAAATGCAAACAAGACCCAAGTAGTAATAAATCAGAAAATATCTTTAGTTGATCCAAGAGTGGTAGAGACAGCAGTATATTTGGGTGTTCGTATGACCTCAGACCTTTCTAAAGTGGTGTCGAAGAATCTTAGCCCCATTATAGATAAGGCTAAAATTGATTTTGACAAACAGGACAACCTACACCTAACAACAATTGGTCGCTGTAATGTTATTAAAATGGTGTTTATGCCAAAGGTGCTTTACTTATTTAGGACCATACCACTAATCTTTAACAATAGCTGGTTCAGGGAGCTAGAGAAGGTGACAAATAGATTCATTTGGGCTAAGGGCAAAACACGCCGCAGTCAAAAAAAATTGTCACTCCCAAGAGAGAGAGGTGGGCTGGCGCTACCAGACTTTAAGGCATATTATTGGGCAACGGTCTTGCAATACATCAGAGGTATGCTGGGGGGGAGTGTTATAGACAGATGGAGAGGTAGAGATGGTGTCCCAGACGTATATGAACTCGTAGTGAAGAACTCTAATCAATGGTTACTTACATATGAGGAGAGGAGCTATCACAAAAAGTAAGGTTTAAGACCTTGGTGGCCGCAAGGTCAGTCTGGTCTGGGATAAGGAAAAAATTAAAACTTGGGAGAATTAACTATTATACCCCTCTGTATGGGAACCCATCACTGCCGGAGGTATTTCATGACCCAGTTATGAGGGGTTGGGATGCATCAGGAGTCAAAACTATCGGGGACCTCATAGGGGTAACCGGTCTGATCTCTTTTGAGCAGGCACAACGTTTATATAACCTAGGGCGTAGAGACTTCTTTAAGTACCTACAAGTGAGGTCAGTTCTGTCAAAGAAATAGGGAGGAGATATGAATTTTCAAAGAATCGAACTGTTGGAATGTGTAAGGGATGAAGGGGGATCCTCCATCTCGCAACTATACGAAGAAATTTGTAAATATAAAAAGGATGATTGTGATAGAATGTATGAGAAGTGGAGAGTCAAACTAGGTCTTACAGGAAATGAGGCAGAGAAGTCATTAAAATTGTCAAATTCGGTCCTAAGAGTAGCAAATTTACAATCTCAACAATATAAAACTATGTTTGAACTTTATTACACTCCTCATAAAATAGCACAGTGGGGGGGAAGCAGCGGGGGCATCTGTCCGAGATGCCAATCCACGCAAGCAGATACAATTCATATGTTTGCATCATGCCCCTCTCTGGATATATATAAAAAATCTTTGGAACAATTCTTTGCCGATTCTCTGGGGACACAGTTAACTTTGACAGATGAAGTTATGATTTTGGGTGGAGTGAGGGAGGGTGTAGATGTTCGTCACCATGAGTTTTTGTATTTAGCAATGACCCTCAGTAGACTATGCATAGCCACACTCTGGAAGGATCCTAACCCCCCAACATTACAGCAATGGATCTCTCGTGTACTGGCCATATACATTTTAGAAATGGCCTTATATGAAAAAAGAGGGACGGAAAAAAAAGAGGCCGGACGGAGGATATGGGCACCAATAATTGAATGGAAAAGGAGGCTGGGAGAGATTTAAGATGAAAGGGGGGAAAGCTCGACGGAATTAATGAAATATGATATTTCTTAAATTATTGTTTTCTATTGTTTCCGAGATGATTTTTTTCTATTCTTTAACTCACTCTCCCCAGTCCAAAGCTCTTTGTGTTTTTGAAAAATGCTTTATTTGTTTTAAAGCTGATGATAATAATAATAATGCTTTCTGAATTGTAATTTTTTTTTTTTTGTGTGTGTTTTGTTTCTGTTTTTCTGGCAATATATTATTATGAATTTGTAATTCTGATGTTGATGAAAAAAAAAAAAAGAGAGGGAAATAAAGTCCTGGGAGGCGGAAAAGTGGGAGGAACTGAGGTCAGTTTTACAGCTTAGAGATCTCAAATCCTTCTGGGCAATCGTCAGTAATAATGGGAGGGGAGGGAAGAATGCAGTAAGCCCTAACCTAGCCCCAGAAGTATGGGAAGACCACTTTGGAAGCCTCTATGCTCGGCCTAGCAATGATGACTCAGTACCGGTGTCGCAGAGCCTCCTCCACGAGTATCGACTGGGGGGTCCCAGGAGATATCATTACTGGAAGTGGAATCAGCCATTGCCAAGTTACTGCCTAACAAAGCCCTGGGGCTTGACCAAATCCCCGGGGACTTGTATCAATCAGAACCGAAAATATGGGCCCCCTATCTCTGCGTCCTGTTTAATAAAATCTTAACGTGGATGGACCTGCCAGAGACCTGGCGGGGGGCTGAGATAGTCTCTATCTTTAAAAAAGGTTGCCCTCTGCAACCTTCGAACTATAGGCCCATTAGCCTGATAGATATAGCACAGAAGGTATTCGGGAGAATAATACTGGAAAGAATCCAGATTTGGGAAGAGGACAACGAGATCCTGAGCCCCTTACAGGCGGGCTTTAGAATAGGGACATCTACCATTGACCAGATCTTTCGACTCCAGGTCCTCTATTGGAAAACAGTGAGTGTGGAGAGTGGCAGCCTCTACCTCATTTTTGTATACCTGCGGGCCGCTTTCGACCTGGTCCCCAGGGAAAAATTGTGGAGAGTTCTCCATGATCTTGGCTTGCCATCCTATCTCCTGGGAGTCTTGATCAGGCTGCACTCAGGGAAATTTGCTCAGGTGCGATGTGGGAAAGCGGGAGAATTGTTAGGACGATTCCCAGTGCAAAGGGGGGTGAGCCAGGGATGTGTCCTGGCCCCCACTCTCTTCTGTTTATATATCAATGGGCTTATAAAATATCTCACTGCCATGAAGGACACGGATGCCCCGAGATTAGCCACAGGTAGAGTGCCTGCACTAATGTTTGCGGACGACACCCTACTGGTGTCTCGAACAGCCACAGGTATTCAACGCATCCTCGATGGCTTTGCGGAATTCTGTGGGTTAAGTGGTCTGGAGATCAATTTAGCTAAAACTAAATTCATGATTTTCAATCCGCCGAGGCAGACGCGACCAAACCCAGCCCTGAATGGAATACCCCTTGAGAGAGTAAAGACCTTCGAATATCTAGGGATTACCCTCGAGGAACACCTGGGGTGGGATGTCCAGCTAGCCAAGTCTGTCTTGAAATTGACGCAGACTGTGGGTGGTCTAAACAAAATGTACAGAACATCTGCCTTCAAGCCTGCAGCCCCTATTGTCGAAATATACAGGGTACAAGCAAGAGCAGCCTCCTTATATGGGGCGGAACTTTGGGGTCACTACAGGCCGAACAGCTTGGCAAGGGTCGAACACTCATTTATGAGAAATTTGTTTGGCTTACCTGTTAGTACTCCCTTGGTCCCACTAAGGTTAGACCTAGGGTTACTCCCTGTGGAAGAGGAGGTGGCCCTGAGGCCACTCACTTACTGGAGAAGACTGTGGTCAGTCCCTGAACTGGCCTCATACCGTGCAGAGTTCCAGGAGGTTTGGTTTGCATCCAAATCAAAGAAAATCCCTTGGTTATCCCACATCAAAGACCTCTGTCCAGGATTGGTGTTCCTGAGCCCTGGGAATCTCAAAGGATGTCTCCTGATGCGGTCATCCGACTCTCGCATAGCTAGAGTCACGTTCTTTCAAGAGCGGCATTGTCCATTATTTAATGTCACTAGCAACTTCCGAAGGTGGTTACATTTGACAAAAGTTAATACTATTTCCTTCGTCCGCTCAAGCTTTTCCGCCGCTGAGCGTCAAGTGCGGCCTTGACCATGAAGAAATCTGAACCAAATGTCCTAAGCTTCCACACAGCCTTGTTTGCAAGCCATTCTCCAAGAATTAATGTAGAAAAACATTTTCACATTCCATCGTAGCTGTGCAAGGCCCACGTTTGGTAAAGCTTTTCGGACATCCATTTTAGAAGTAGGCCACAGGTCTTTTAGCGTGAGTCTAGTATGCAAGGAAACACAAGACAATAATTAATTCGAGAAATTATAATTATTCTGTTACCCACCCCTTTGCTAAAATTAACCCATTAACTATGTTACCTAGTTTTGCATACAAACAAATAAACAAACACAGACACATGAGACGACAAAACACAAACAGAAGCACATTTAAAAGAATGCACATGCTATTATTTTTAAAACAGCCGCAGTTAATATATAACGAAACAAAAAACAAAGTAAATGTATTATTCAAAGCAAAATGACGAACATGACAAGAGCACAAATGATTAAACCCGCATGTTGGTGTTGGTGCATACTATTCTAGGTTGAGTCAGTAAAAACATGCAAATCATGCAACACTCATGAGAGTTTCATTTGTCACGGACTGTTATTCAGAAATAATTCTGAAAGTCCGCTCCATCAACTCCCTCATCTGGTGATTTAAAAATCACCAAACAAAACCCAAAAAATGTATACTACATTTTACTTTTAGATATGTCATATAATGATCTCTCTCAGTATTAGTAAATCTAAACTCCTGTTTCATCAATGATTCTGTTTTGCCTGCAACATCATGATCAGCTTGTTTTGATTCAGCTTTGCTTGTCATATTTATTTTATAATGCTCCTTATCTATGCCAAAAGGGAAAATAACTGCTAAAACTAACCAAACCTCCTACGTTCATTACATGATAAAGAGCTGCTACTCTCAGGAAGAAGTGGACCAGGCTGCCCAGCCACATTATCCCCCTTAACCCCGAAACAGAATGTTTGAATCACCAGACCTCCTGAGGCTTCGCCGGGAGCAACAACGCTGCCGAGGCGCGGCGCAACGATCTTTTTAAATTAGTGCTTGGACACTTTTACTTACCCTGCTCCTGCTTCAGGGGCTGCGCTGAGGATACCGCGCACCCCCTATCTTCTTGGGACTTCCTGTTAGCCGCCTCCAGAGCGCCCCACGCTGAGCGTTCCCTCCCCCTCTGACGGGCAGGTCACGAGGGCAGGGACGGGCGTGTGCTACATCTTGGGCTGCTCTCTGGTTGGCGGGGCAGCTCCTCTGTCCCTCCCCCCCTGGCAATTTCTTCCTGCCGGGCTAGTCCCGCCTAGCTCTGTTGAATCACCAGACCTCCCGAGGCTTCGCCGGGAGCAACAACGCTGCCGAGGCGCGGCGCAACGATCTTTGTAAATTAGTGCTTGGACACTTTTACTTACCCTGCTCCTGCTTCAGGGGCTGCGCTGAGGACACCGCGCACCCCTGTCCCTCCACCCCCTGCCACGCCCTGCTACTTCCGGTCTCCTACTTATGGCACTATTATCCCGGCCGCGCAGCGGACGAGCGCAGCGGGCGCGACGAAGGCGCGCCGAAGTTGCGCCTAAGTTAAGCCTGTCTGCGCCCGTCCGCGACGGGCCGGGACCAGGGGCCACACCCCCTGCTTCCTTGTTGTCATACACGCCTGCTCAACTTCTCTCCTACACCATTGATGTGCCTCTCCCCCACACCCTCATGCAGTATCTTGTTGCTTTAGACATCTATGTTCCCCGCTCAGACCGTGTTGTGTCTCCCCACCCAATTCTTCCCCTCCCTACGCCAGACATCGATCCCCTCCCCATTGGACCCTCACCTCCCCCTCACACTGCTTCTGCTTATCTCCTCAACACTCGTTCGGCAGGCAAACACCAACTTGACCTGTTTAATCTTCTTACTACAGACTCCCCTGATTTTCTGTTCCTAACGGAAACATGGTTTTCGGAGGCTTCCCTCCCCGACATTCTTGCCATCCTTCCCCATTCCTATTATGTCCTTCGGGCTGACCGCCCCGCGGACAAGGTCGGGGGGGGGTGTTGCCGTGATTGTCCGATCCACTATTCAATTCCAGCTTCTCCCCCAAGCACCCATCGCTGGAGTGGACTTCCTGGTCGCTCGCTCTTCCAATCTGCCGGCACCTCTCACCGTTGTCCTTGTCTACCGCCCTCCCCTGAACATGCCCCTGTTCGTGGCTTCCCTGCAGGAACTTCTCGCCACGCTGGTGGTTAATAACTCCTCTGTCCTTTTGCTTGGGGACTTTAACTACTGGCCTGGCGATCCCAGGGAGGACTCCGCATCTAAGGACTTCACGGCCACTCTCCTCTGTCTCAACCTTAAGTCTCACGTCCTGGTTCCCACCCACAAATTCGGACACATCCTGGACCAAGTCTGGTCATCCCAGGACATAGTCTCCCCCCCCAGTATCCTCCCATGTACCTGGTCTGACCATTCCCTCATCTCTTTCTCTATCACTACTGGCTCCCCTCACAAGCCCCTTCGCCCCAAGAATGTTTTCTCCCGTAGCTGGAATCGTGTTGACTTGGCCTCCCTCTCTCACTCCCTTGCTTCTTCTTCCCCTGACCTCACTGGTATTCCCCTTGACTCACAGGCCGCTGCAGTTGGTAACTGGCTCTCTTCTGCATGTGATTTAGTAGCCCCCCTCAAGCTAGTCAAATCCATCCGCCCTCACGAGGCTCACCGTTGGTTTAGCCCGGAGCTCAAGACTCTTAAACTGGAGCTTAGACGCTCAGAGCGCCTTTGGCGCCGTAGCTACTGTCCTGACCATAAGGCCAAATACAAAACCCTTCTTAAGGAGTACAAGCAGGCCATTTTGGCCACTAAGACCAAGTACTTCTCTGAACAAGTGGCGCTCTCGGCCAACAAAGCTAAAGAAATTTTCTCTTTGGTAAACAACTTGGCCACCTCTGATCGTGCTTGCCCTCACTTCACTCCCTCCCAGGCCCTCTGCTCTTCTCTTAACAACTTCTTTATCGAGAAGATTGTAAAAATTAAATCTAACATCTTGGTCACTCCTTTTACTCCTCCTCACTCTGTTCCCCCTGCGCCTAAATCCTCCTTCTCCTCTTTTCCCCCCCTCCCCTTGGACTCTTTCCTAGCTCTGCTCACCAAAATCAAGTCTGGTTCCCCCACTGACTGTGCCCCTGCCCGTATTCTTAAAACCCTTTTTTCTTCCTGTCCTGATACCCCTCTCTCCTTTCTTAATGCCTCTCTTTCCACTGGTTTGGTCCCTTCTTCATTCAAATCTGCTATTGTCTCCCCCATTCTTAAAAAGCCTGGTCTCGACTCTTCTCTTCCCTCTAACTTCAGACCTATCTCTCTTCTCCCTTATCTTGCTAAAATTCTTGAATCTTACGTTACTTCCTGTCTCTCTGTTTATGTTGAACAGAACCAGCTTCTGGCTTCTCACCAAGCTGGTTTCCGTTCGGGTCATTCGACCGAAACCGTGGTGTTAGCCGTCCTCGACGAGCTTAAGGCCAAGGCCGACATCAACTCCCCCCAAGCTTTGATCCTCCTCGACTTGTCCGCTGCGTTTGACACGGTCGACCATAACATTCTTCTGGACCGTGTCAGCGCAGCGGGCATACGAGGTTCTGCCTTCTCCTGGATCACCTCCTTCCTGACAGGGCGTTCTCAAGACGTTCACCTTCCCGGCTTCTCTGCTTCTCCCCTCCCGGTGCCCTGTGGGGTCCCCCAAGGTTCCTCTCTTTCTCCCCTTCTTTTCAATCTCTATATTCGCCCTCTTATCTCTTCCCTTCTTGAGCTGGGGGTCTCTGTGTATAACTACGCTGACGACCTCCAGCTCGTCTTTGATCTTTCCTCTTCTTCTCACTCTCTATCCTTTTTTCACTCCACCATGGTCTTTATCTCTGGGTGGATGAGCGCCAATCACCTCAAGCTCAACCCAGATAAGACTGAGCTTGTCCTGATTGGCGGCTCATCCAGTCCCTGGTCCCCTGCTTTCTGGCCTCCCATCCTTGGCCCCCCTCCCACCCCCGTTCCCTCTGTTAAAACTTTGGGCATCAAGGTCAGACAGGACCTGTCCATGCATGGCCAGGTCAGTGCCGTGGTGTCCTCCTGTTTTCTTTCCCTCCGAATGATCCGGAAAATTTCTCGTTTCTTTTCTCTTGACTCCCTTAAAATCATTATTTCCGCCCTTATCACTTCCCGCCTTGATTATGGCAATAGCTTGTTCGCTGGCATCCCTGCCTATGAAACCCGCCGCTTACAAGCTATCCAGAATCAGGCCGCCCGTCTTATCTTTCACTTGCCCAAAACCCATCACATCACTCCCGTCCTCAAATCCCTTCACTGGTTGCCCATTTTGCAGAGATCTCTGTTTAAACTAGGGTGCCTTGTTTATCGGGCCCTTGATCACTCTGCACCGGCTTTCATCAATTCTTTGATTTCCCGTCACACCCCTGCCCGCACTCTCCGTTCATCATCTTCTGCCCTCCTCACTGTTCCCCGCTTTCACAAATCTCGCACTGGTGGAACCCGTTTTTCTGTTCTTGCTCCCCGGTTCTGGAACTCCCTTCCTCTTTCTATGCGTTCGATCCCTATTTTTTCTCATTTCCGTAAAGCGCTGAAAACTTTTCTGTTTGCCCTGGCCTACCCCTGCTAAACCTCCTGGCCCTGTCTGTTCGGTTCTTCAGAGCTCCCAGCGCCAGGAAGCCGTTTGGCCATCGTGCGCTCTACAAATATTTTTCATTCATTCATTCATTTAAAAGAAAAAAGTAAACTAGGGGATTGCAAAAAGCAGAAGAGAGGCTGTAATATTGCAAAATCAACAAAACCTCCTCCCTCTTTGGTATCTTACTTTAAAATAATGGAGAAGACAGTCTCCAGTCCTATATCAAACATTGGATCAGGTCCAAAGGGGGGTGGTAGGCAAATGGAGCAAGTGGAGCATGCAAGTACTGGTGCAGGTACAGGACAGGCCCCCCGGCTAATGTATTGGGAAATTCTTCACAATCAAATGTTACGCTCCAGAACAAATATGCCCCTCTGCTGTCGGACCCTGAGACTGTATACACAAATAATAACTGTGGGTCTAAGGGAACTCAAGATTCTGTGTTTCAAACAATGTCGTGTCCACTACTTGATACGCTTAGGACTGTCACTCTCTGTACAGTATCCCATCAGTTACACAATCTGGACCGCCCTGGTAGTCATCATTTGGGTCAGTCTCAGCAAGTGGTATGTCCACAGCGTACAGTAAGTACACTCAAATCCAAGTAACTGATAAGCAGTGCAAGAAAGAAAGATCAGTGAA
Source organism: Lissotriton vulgaris (assembly GCF_964263255.1). Classification (NCBI taxonomy): domain Eukaryota; kingdom Metazoa; phylum Chordata; class Amphibia; order Caudata; family Salamandridae; genus Lissotriton; species Lissotriton vulgaris. Next base: position 231,211 of record NW_028253056.1, read on the forward strand.
AGTGAGTGATTAAAAATGGATAGTGGTTGCAGAAAAAACTTTAATGAGGAGCAAAACCACTTCCAAGATTAAAAGGCGTGAGGTGCAAAATAACAGTAGTTTGAACAAATATCTACTGCCTGTTAGATAGAGGTCGACATGTTTCTGCAGCTAACGATACATTGAGTATCACCTGCTTCATCAGGACCAAAGGTTAAATTTTGCTACTGCTGAATAAAGTGAATGTGTGTGTAACATAAATCAAACGATACTGTACAGAGAGTGACAGTCCTAAGCGTATCAAGTAGTGGACACAACATCGTTTGAAACACAGAATCTTGAGTTCCCTTAGACCCACAGTTATTATTTGTGTATACAGTATCTTGTTTAAGGGGCTATAACTGTGATCAGGGTCTCTAAATATTTCCCTTGGACCCTACCCTACCCGTATGTGTTGGGACCCTGAGACTGACCTGGGAGATTCAGGGGGGACCCCAGAGGAGCTTGAGACAACACCTATATCTATATCTTCTTCTATACCCGTATCTGCATCCATGTCCATGTCAGCGTCAGCATCATCAGATGAACCGCGGAAAGAGAATCAAAGTTTAGAGACCCTTTTACTTACTTTGAGGGAAGATCTCCTGGCGAGTTTGCTCCCTAAATTTGTAACATCGGAAGCCAACCAGAGTGAGATTACTCGAAAATGTACCAGTTTGGAGAATAAAATGGATGAGATAGGTACTAGAACGGAGGCCTTAGAGGGAGAGGTTGCTACCCTCACGAAAGTTTATGAGGCACACTCAAAGGCAATAACTGAATTGAAAGAGCAGAACAGGTCTCTGCAACTAGATCTGGAGCGATTGGAAATCCATTCCAGGAGAAATAATTTGAAGTTTCTAAAAGTTCCGGAGGGAGTAGAAAATGGGGATGTGAAGACTCTAGTATGCAAATTACTGCATGAAGGTGTATTGAAAGACAGACCAGACATTGAATTGGAAAAGGAGATCCAAAGAGCACACAGGGATCCCTTTCGGCAACATCCTGGGAGGAATGCCCCAAGGAAAATCTTAGTAAATTTCCTAACATTCTCGGTGAAGGAGCTGATTTTGAGCAGGGCACTAACAGATACATCATTGCAGATTGACTCAGTTAAATATTCAATTCGTTCAGATGTAGGCAAGGTAACAGCTCAGCGACAGTGGGAGTTAGGATCACGTATGCAGGAACTGAGAAGTTTTTGCGCTGAAGTCATGATGAAATTCCCAGCATCATTACGAGTTGTTTGGAACAACAAGACATATAACTTCATATCCCCACAGGAAGTAGACCATTTTCTTGAAGCTATGAAGGATCACCAAGAAGTTCAGTAAGCGTAAAGAGAGGCCGGAAACTAGATAAATGTAAAAAACATTGTAAATAATACAACAAAGAAAGGAAGAAAAAAGAAGGAAGAAGGGAAGGGAAAAAAGAGAGAGAAAAAAAAATATATATGTATATATATATAAATAAACAGGGAGTTCAGGAGTGTGGAAAGGGGAAGGAAAGAAGAAAGGTTAAAAAAAATAGATATTTATATATATGTATAGAGAGATAAAGGGAAAGAGAGAGAAAAAGGAAAGAAAAAACGGGTTTTCCTTTTTTTTTTTTTCTTGCACATACATACACAGATATGAGGTGGAGATAGAGGCATTGACACATTATATTTAAATACACGAAGGTGTGGCAGAGACCAGGCCAGGGACAAGGCTCTCAACGGCGATAAGATCGCCAAGGTTCAAGAGGGGGGGTTCCTCAAGGGAGGGGAGGGGGTGGAGGGGTTAAAAAATATAAAAGAACATTTTCCTCATATATCAATGTTATTTGAAATGGCTATGAGAATAATAGTAATAGCAAATAATGACGACAGGAGGGTTGGAATAAATGCAGTGATGGTCATCTTTTTCTTGTTTCTTCTCTATGATTAATGGCGGGGATAATTTAAAGTTTATAAGCTGGAATGTGAACGGGCTTAGGGAGGATAAAAAGCTTTATAGAATCTGCGAGTTTTTGAGAAAATCAGAAGCCCATATTATTATGTTAGAAGAAACACATCTTGACCAGAAAGAATGTAAAATAGCCTTCAAAAATCAAAAATGGATACAAGATCTCCTCTGCTCCAATCAAAGCAGCAAAATTAGGGGAGTGGCTTTCATTGTTAGAGTAAATAGTGGGATAAGGGTGGAAAAGTATGATACGGATGGCACGGGAAGATGGCTGACTGCTTTCTTAACTATTAATAACATGAGGTTGACATGTGGAGTGTACTATGGGCCAAACCAGGATTGTCCAGATGAATTAATTAGCTTAAAATCTAGTCTATTGGAGCAAGATACACCTATTATTTTAGGAGGTGATTTTAATTTAGTTTTTGATTCGAGCCTTGATCGTACTTCTAGGGCTGTCTCTCTTTCTCTACCTAAATCGAAGAAAGAACTTAAAACTATCATGAAAGAATTTAGTCTCTTAGACGTATGGAGAGTCAAAAACCAGAAAAATAGGGATTACTCATTTTACAGCCACAGGCATAAACATCAGTCGCGTATAGATTTCTTCTTAATCGATCAAGGGCTCTTATCTAAAGTCACAACCACTTCCTATGTTCCAGCAATATTATCGGACCACTCAGTAGTAACTCTGTCTATAAAGATTCCGCAGGGAGGGCAGGTCAGAAGGTGGACATTAGATAGATCGATACTACAACAGGAGGAAATCAAGGGAGATCTGAGGAGACAGATGGAGGAATATTTTATGTTTAACAAGGCCACCGCTCCAGACCAAATAGTGTGGGAAGCTTTCAAGACTTACTTAAGGGGTCTATTTACCACTATAATGATAAGGAGAAGTAAGATTAGAAAGGAAACAGAGAGGAATTCATTACAGGAGATCAAGCAAAAAGAGCAACAGCTGCAGAAGGCTTCACTCGAACAACATGCTAACATACACATCTTACAACAAGAGTTAGAAAATTTGAAAGCTAAATATCAGGCGAATCTTGATAAGGTTATCAAAGAAAAATGGGATTCAAGTAAACTTCGCAACTTCTCATATGGGGAAAAATGTGGCCGCCTTCTTGCATGGAAGGCTAGGTCTGATAGAGCAAGAAATCAAATCAACGGCCTCAGAGTCCAAGGTTCTGGAGATGTCTCCTATGCTAATGAGTTAATTTCGGAAGAAGCAAGAAGATACATGCAGACCCTATATTACGAAACCAAGGATAAATCTAATCTGGATGTAGATGGATGGTTGGAGGGGGTCAGACTTCCGCAGTGTCAGGAGGAAGACTTTGACTTTGTTAGATCTGAGATAAAAGAGGGGGAAGTACATAATCAGCTGAAGACGATGGCAAAAGGAAAAGCTGCGGGCCCGGATGGACTCCCTGTGGAGGTATATCAAATTGGTGCGGAGATAATTGTCCCAGTTCTCACTTCTCTGTTTAACAAAATATATCTGGCTGGTGAACCTATTCCAAAGACCTGGTTGGAGGCCTCAGTTGCTTTGATCCTGAAGCCGAATAAGGACCCCCTGATTATTGAATCATATAGGCCAATCTCGCTGCTGAACACTGACTACAAAATTTTTGCAGGAGTCTTGGCGGCGAGGCTGGCCAAAGTAATTAAAACTATCGTGCATGAGGATCAGAGGGGTTTCATGCCAGGTAGGCAGATTAACGAGTTGACTTTTCAGGCCATTACAGCAATAGACTATGCTACTGATAAGAAACTTCCGTTGACCATTGTAGCAATAGACGCCGCAAAGGCATTTGATCAAGTCAATTGGGAATATCTCTGGGATGTACTGTCCGGTTTCGGCTTACCAACTAACTTTATCACCTCTATAAAAGCGCTGTACCTGAACCCAAAGGCAAAGATTTTTGAAAATGGGACGCTCACAGACTGGGTTCAAATATCAAGGGGTACTAGGCAGGGGTGCCCCCTTTCCCCCTTATTGTTCAACTTATATATTGAGCCATTAGTGATTAAGTTAAGGGCAGATCATTTAATAAAACCCTTTTTCATAACAGATTTGGATCTAAAGTTCGCCTTATATGCAGATGACCTTTTAATGTTCACTTCCAATCCTGAGGTAGCAATACCTAGACTTTTCGAACATGCAGAAGCTTTTGGAGAGACCTCTGGATATTGAATAAATAGGGAAAAAACAGAAACCATGCAATGGAATCAGGAGGTAGTGTTGCCTGAAGCAAAATTAAGGATGAGGTACCTTGGGATCCAGTTTGTCCAGGACATTACTCAGATATCGAAAGTTAATTTGGACAAGGTGTATAAGGACATTTGTGGACAATTACAGCGTTGGTCCGGGCTCCCATTAAACATCTTCGGGAGGGTCAATCTTATAAAGATGATTATACTGCCAAAGGTAACTTTCCTATTTAACTCAATACCCTTATCTTTTGACACAAAGGAGGTGGGTAAACTACAAGGAAAAATAGGTTCATTTATTTGGAACTCCAAAATGCCCAGAATTTCTGCTAAGAAGTTAAGGAGACAATTAAAAATGGGAGGACTGGCGCTACCTGACATTTTGCATTATGGCCATTCCTTCCATTTTAAAAATTTCCGAGTTATGGCAGGCAAGGCAGATGCATCTTTTTTGGGACGTTTGTTTCAGGCAATACTGCATGATATCCCCCAAGGCTATGAATATTTCTTATTTAAGTTTGGAGACCCCAGATTTTATAAAAAGGTCAGACTAAAGGTTTTAGTTACGGCTCTGAAGAATTGGGTTTTCTTCAGGAAAAAACTACAAATTCCATACTATGCTCCTCAGGCCCCAATATGGGACTCTCCAGGGACCCCAGAATGTCTTAGAGACCAACTGTCAACCCCTCTCAAATTAGCAGGGCTAATGCAGTGGAGAGATCTACAAAATGACCAACAGCTATTGGGGTGGGATTCCCTCTTTATGTTGACTGGAAGAACCCTTACAAGATTTAAATATTACCAGCTGTCAAGCTGGTGGTCTACTGAAATATTGGATTGTGCATCTAACCCGAAATTTGATTTTGTAAATAGAAAGGGGCGTTGGGATAAAGAGCTCTCTTTCTGGTATGAGGCATTGATGGAAAAAGAGGGAGTTACTGATTTGGAACTTCAGAATCTCTGGGGAAATGTTGAGGGATTGGATAGTAACAAACTGGTAGACCTGTGAGGGGATTCTTTTAGTCTGGTGAACGGAATAGTAAAGCCAGCTCCTCTTAAACGAAACCATCTGTTCACACTGTACAGGGTGTATTTTTCCCCAAAAAGATTGACAAGGATCACAAACCTGCAATATAGCTGCCCACGGTGCAAATCTTTAGAGGCAGATGACTTACATATGTTTGTTGAATGTCCTAGTCTCAACCTGTTTTGGAAAAAAATCGAGGGTTTTTTGGTGGATGTATTAGGAACACAGATTGTGGTGTCACCGGTAATGATCCTGTTCGGTCTATAGGCGGATTACCACCTTGATAATCTGCAGACTAAATTTATTTTCTATGTGATGTTATTGGCAAGACGAGAAATATGTAAAGTATGGAAATCTGAAGATGCTCCCACTTTTTCTGAATGCTTAAGGTATATTATCACCATCGATGCTAGTGTTATTTTCCTCCTGTGCTGAGCTTTTGGTTTTCCCATTGTTCATGACGAGCTCAGCTCGTCATGAGTGTAAGGGGTTGTACCTCATGACGAGCTGAGCTCGTCATGAGCGTCGAAGGTGTTATATATATTAGTGAGTCTGATATAGCATGGGATAATTCCTCAGAGTTCAAGATCTGGGAGCTCCTTGTGGCATGGCGGAACAGATGAGAGTATTCCGATGATTTCACCTGGGTACTGTTGGTGCTTAGTCCTCAACCAATCCGGGGGCCGCCAAGTCTCAGAGGTTGAGGTGGATAAAGCAAACAGTAAACACTAGAGGGGGGTATCTTTTCCTGCCTCCACAGGCATCAAATTCTGTGGTCGTAACATCGAGATGTCAGGGGGGGGGAGAGGATCTCCGTCTAGAGCACCAAAAAAAATGGTATATGAGGAATACAAAAAAAATAATAATAAATAAATAAATAAAAATAAAATAAAACTAACCAAACTAAAATATTTAAAATAACACAAATAGAAGACATTTTGCAACATCTTTTAAGAATTGCACACCTAGAATTATCAGCATTAGGCATTTTTGCTTAATCTAAACAAAACAAAAATTTTAAACTTGAAAAACTTGACATTTTAGAAATTAGTATGTAACACACACCCTCCTCTTTTAAATTTTTTTTTTTTTTAGTAACCCTCTAACAGCTTTTCTTCGACCTTGCGTCCATAAAAGTATTCAGCTAACACAATTTCTTCAACCTTGTGTCACCTAACACAATTTCTTCAGCCTTATGCCAAAAGGAAACATCAACTGCAACTAAACCTCAATCATTGTCACTGTTTTCTTCCAAATCCTCTTGGCTACTGCTGCTCACCTCAACTATTGGTGGGATTATTATATAGGCCCACTCTGGAGATTTATACTTTTGATTAGGCTTCAATGGCCTCTTGCTTTTTCTGTTTATAACTTCAATTTTCTTTCCAAGTTGTTCTTTTTTGTCTGCTTCACCTTTTTGACTAGTTATCTCGTTGATCTGTTCTTTTAATTTGTTGACCAATTTGAATTTCAAATCTTCTTTTGGCCAGACATCACCTTTTCTTAAGAGTTTCTTCTTAGGCTCAATTTCATTACATTCAGCTTTCCAAGCTCTTTTTCTGAATTTTCTTATTTACGACTCTTCGTCACTGTCATCCGAATCAGTTTCAGAGATTTCAATTCTGCATCTAGGAACTTCTTTACTCGGCAGCTTCACTCCGTTATTAACTACGTCTCTGTAGCTGGTACTTGGCAATTCGTCTTCTTCTTCTGGAATTACTTCTAACTTCCCAGTTTCAGATCTCCGTTCCTGCTTTCAGAGTTTTCAATCTGCGTTTCAATACTTTCCTGATCTTGAATCTCTTCTGACACAGTTTCTTTTTCAGTTCTCTTTTCTAGAACATCTTCATCATTTTCTGAATCAACAACAACGATGTCTAGATCTTTTTCATTTGAAGCTTGATTTGCTTCCGGTTTTTCCAGATGTCGACTTCTCTGTCGATCTTCAGAATCTGGATTTTCAGGATCCTCTTCTTCCTCTGAATCTGAATCTGCTGTAGTTTCGTCACTATCTTCGTCAGGGTTATCAGGTGCAGGTACACGAAGGGTATGACTTGCATGCACCCACCTTTTCAAGCCCCTGCACTTAACAGCATTAGTTGTGACTAAAATCACTTGCCTTGCTTTCTGCCACCTGGGTGCCAAACAGTTCCCCCTCCGATGAACCTTTGTTCTGACCCAGTCTCCTGGCAAAAGATCATGAGCCTGCTCCTTTTCCTTTGAAATCACATCTGTTCCCACCTGATGGAATACAGAGGTTACTACATCAGAGAGTTGCTTACAGTAATTTAAAATTGTACTGTCATTTATTGCTAGCAACTTTCCAACTGGAATATGAGCCTGTCTCATTTCTCTTCCCATAAGCATGTCATGAGGGCTAAGACCTGTTTTCTTATCTGGAGTACTTCTCAAAGACATCAAAACAAGCGGAAGAGCATCTGTCCACTTTATTCCTGTAGCTAGACACATTTTGGAAATTCTGTTTTTGATTGTCCCATTTATCTGTTCTACAACACCTGATGCTTCTGGTCTGTATGCACAGTGCAGCTTCTGTTTTATTCCAAATGCTTCACAAATTAATTCAATCAGTCTGTTTTCAAAATGTCTGCCACGATCACTTTCAATAGTCACTGGAAAACCATATCTAGGTATGATCTCCCTTAAAAGCAATTTTGCCACAGTGATTGAATCATTGTGACGAGTTGGGAAAGCTTCGACCCATCTTGAAAACAAACAGACAATTACAAGAACATATCTGAGCTTATTGTGTTGTGGCATGTCAATGAAATCCATTTGCAACCTGATAAAAGGACCACCCTCCCGACCTATGGTTCCCATGCTCACCACAGTTTTTCTGTTTGGATTGATTTGCTGGCAGATCAAACAACGTTGGCAAAGTGACTCTGCAATAACCCTAAATTTTGGATTATACCAAGTCTCCCTGAACTGTCTGATCATTGTGTCTCTTCCTAAGTGACCTGGTCCATGGTACATTCGTGCCATTTCAGCAATCATGCAATTAGGCATAACAGGTCTTCCATCTTTGTAAACCCAAATTCCATCTTCCTCTCGCTGTCTACAATCCTCCTTGAGCCATGCATTTTTCTCTTCATCATCAGCCTCATCTTGCAAGTCCTTTACTCTCTGCCATGTTTCTACCACAGATATTAGCAAGAGAGAGTTCATTACATGTTCATTGTCCCTCTCCCGATTAAGTGAAAGATTGTTCTTTGCACAGTAACGTGCAGTCTCATCTGCAAAAGCATTTCCTTTAGTAATGTAATCTTGACCTTTTTTATGTGCACCACATTTAACCACTGCTATTTTTTCTTGTAATTGAATGCCATCAATCAGGTTTTTGAATAATTTCGCGTTTCTGATTGGAGTCCCTGGAGAGGTTAAATAACCTCTTTGAGACCAGAGCTGCCCAAAATCATGGACCACTCCATATCCATACTGACTGTCAGTCACTATGGTAACCCTTTTCCCTGCAGCTTTTTCACAAGCACGAATTAAAGCAACCAATTCTGCTATTTGTGCTGAACGAATTCCTTCAAGAGTTGAACCTTCAACTATTTCAGAAACTGTGCAGATTGCATATGCTGCTCTCAAAATACCCTCATCTGTTCTTAAACAAGAGCCATCAACAAAATAAACAATGTCTGACTCTGGTAAAGGTACATCTTTAATGTCCTTCCTGGGTTTGGTGCAGTATTCTAAAACATCCAGACACTCATGTTCCATATCATCATCATCATCATCATCAGGAGTCACATTATCTGGTAAAAGTGTAGCCGGATTGAGATTCAAACATCTCGCAATAGATACATTATCTGATCCCAGAATAACTTTCTCATATTTCGTCAATCTATTGCTAGACAGGTGTTGTGTCTTACTTCTGGTAAGAAGTGTTTCAACTGAATGAGGTACATATACTTTTACAGGAAACCCCATTATGATTCCTTCACTTTGCTCAAGACTCACACTTGTTGCAGCCACTGCTTTTAAGCAACATGGCAATGCTTTTGCAACAGGATCAAGGACAGCTGAAAAGTAAGCTATAGGGTTTCTCATTTTTCCATGTTTCTGAATTAGAACTGACAAAGCACAACCTTCTCTTTCACTGCAATACAGTTCAAATTCCTTATCATAATCTGACATACCCAGTGCTGATGCTTCACAGAGGCTTCTCTTTAGCTTTTCACAAGCCTCCAATTCTGTTTTTGTCAAAACAATCGGGTCCCTCCGGTCTGCTTTTGTTAATCTTTGTAAAGGTTTTGCAATAACCGCAAACCCACAAATCCATTGGCTACAATAACCAACCATTCCTAGAAACATCCTAATCTGTCTCTGAGTTGTTGGTGGCTGTATTGCTTGAATCATTTTTATTCTCTCAATTGTCACTTGTCCAATTCCTTTTGCAATTCTGTGACCAAGGTATTTAACCTCTTGTTTGCAAAACTGTAGTTTTGCAGGCGACACTTTATGCCCTTCATCTGTCAAACGATTCAAAAGTGTAATGGTGTCAGTGACACAATTTCCTCTGGTTTTTCCTGCAATCAGGAGGTCATCAATATACTGGACTAATGTTGACTCTCCAGGCAACTTTAGATCTTCCAGGGACTTTTTCAACAACTAATTAAAAATAGATGGACTCTCAGTATACCCATTAGGGATACGACACCATGCTAATATGCGATCCTGGAACCGAAATGCAAAAAATTGCTGGCTATCTGGATGTAATGGAACTGTAAAGAAGGTGTTACACATGTCAATAACTGTGTACCATTCTGCATCATGTGGAATCTGATATAAAATTACCGCTGGATTTGGAACAACTGGACAACAAGGAACGACTATCTTATTAACCCTTCTCAGATCCTGAACTATTCTGTACGTTCCGTTTCGCTTTTTAATACCCATAATCGGTGAATTGCATGGGCTGCTCTCAATTTCTTTCAAAACTCCTTGCTTAATGAATTTTTCAATAACAGGAATTACACCTTCAATTGTTTTAGGTTTCATTTTGTACTGAGGAACATTTGGAAAATCTATTCCCTGCCTTACAGTAATTTTTACTGGGTCCACATGTTTCATTAAACCCATTTTATCACCTGTCAAATCCCAAATCTTTGGATTTACTGTTTCTTTCAGTTCTTCTGGTAAATTGTTTTTATCAAAAGAAGGAAACATTTTGTTTTCTTCATCAACCATTAACAATGTCAATTTGTACAACCCATCTTCTTCTAAGGTTTGAAGCTCAATACCTTCAGGTGAACAGTAAATTTTACAGTTCATCTTACATAACAGATCCCGACCTAATAGGTTAACAGGGCTGCTGTTACAGACAACTAATCTGTGTTTGTCTTTGTAATTTCCTATTTCTACATCTACAGGTTTTGTCAGATTTGTTTTAATATGCTGATTAGCTACACCAACAACCTGGATTGAATCACCCGAGAGAGGAAGATTTTCAATTTCCACTGACCTAACAGTAGAACGGGTAGCACCAGTGTCCACAAGAAAAGTGATATCTTTGTCATTCACCTTACCGTTTACAAATGGACCTGACTGATCTACCTCAAGAGTGGCTCCAAGTACACACTCTTCTTCCCCCCTCAGGCACCGTCATGAGTAATCCTCTGAATCACTGCTCTCGTTTTCCTTTAACCAAAATTGTTGAGAGACATTTGACACATTTACTCTTTGCGATCTTTTTACCTGTTCAGCTCCGCAGAAACCCGTCTCCGGATTATATCTCTGTGTATTCAAGCAATTTGACAAAGGTGGCTGTGGAATTTGGTTTTGCTGAATCAATTGGTTCTGCTGATTCGCTAACTGTCGCTGTAGCTGTTGCTGCTGACTTATTTCATTTAACTGTCGCTGAAGCTGTTGCTGCTGTTTTATCTCACTCTGCATCTGTGGATTTAATGATGAATTCTTTAAATTTCTGGGCGGATTTTTACACTCGCGCTTCCAGTGTCCAATTTCCCCGCAATTAAAACAGGGTAGCTTTTGTTTTAACTCTTCAATGTTTATATTAAATTGTGGCTTATTTGTAAAATTCCCTTTAAACTTGCCAGGATTCTGGTTCTGCTGAAAATTTTTATTTTCTAAAGTTGCTATCTGTTGCTCAGCTACCTTCACTTGCGCCCACATTGCCTTTTCCTTGAGTTTCTTTTGTTTTGCATCTAGCTCATCACTGCAATATTTTGCCTTTCTCAGGATGTCATCAACTGAAAGTGCTTGCCAACCTACAATTCCTGTCCTAATCATGTCCCCTATTTCAGGTCTCAGGCCATAAACAAGCCTGTAAGTGAAGTGGCTTATGTCACTCTCACTTAATTTTTCATAGCCACTGTATTGTTTAAATACCAGGAGCAATCTTTCATAATAAGAATGAACTGATTCTTTTGGTTCCTGGTTAGTTCTGTCAATTTTAACCCAATCTACTTCTTTTGGAGGCATTTTGTCTTTCGGCCAAACAATTACTTTGTCATAGAAATCCATGACACTGTCTGAAGGAGCACCTGTTACTTTATGCCGTTGTGGTTCCTCCTTCGGCCAACCCACAGAAATGTTACATTCTGTCCAAAGATCTGACGGGACAACAATGTCAAAGAAACCATCAAGATCAATCCACAGAACTTTAGAAACTTTGATAAATCTGTCTACCTGTCAATACCATTCCACTGGGTTTTCTCTGAGGCGAGGAAAATCATTCGTAAACAATAATATATCTTGTCTTGTCCAGGGAACATGAACATAACCCCCACCAGCTATTTCTCTCATCGGAAATTCACCAAAAACTTCTCCCCTGTCTCTCTTTTCTTCTTCTCTCTTTTTTGTCCATTTAACTCTCCATTTGCTTAAATCACCTAATCTTTTCAAGAACACAATCAATTCTTTTATATGAGTTATTCTGCCTGTAGTATTAAGATTTTCTATGTCTTTTTTCAGAAAAATCCACTCTGTAATGCTTTTGTAATTGCTTCTGGCGAGTTAAATCTATTTCCAATTCAGCAGCCACCTCTTCAAACTGTTCATATTTATTCTTGGTTTTCCACTGAATACTCTTGCAAATAAAAAGCAGTTCATCATCCTGATATTGTTTCAAACAATCAGTACCAATTGTGCCAATAATCAATTCCTCTAAATCTGCTTTTAATTTAGCAACATCAAGCTGTCTTGATTCAGGAATTTGTGTTAAGTCTGTTCTATTTACAGAGCCAGAATCTGATTCTGCAACTGATGGTGTGGCATTTGACAAACCTTGATTTAAAGTTAAATTTGGCATTGTTTTATCTTTACGAATCTCTGTTAATTCAGAATAAAAATTTTCGGCCACTTTCTGAATTTCACAATTCAAAGGATTCTCTATCATTGACTGCCTGTTCTCATTTTGATCAAAAACTGGTACAACAGGACCAATTGTAACTGGAACTGTCACTGCTTCCATGCCTTTTGTCAATTGTTGAATTAATTCTCCCTTCGCTTTAAAATAATCTGTTATATTTGGAATATCAGGCAATGTCTTTTTATCATTTTTCGGGAAATTATTTCTTGAATTAGAATTTTCTCTTTGGGACTTTGTTTTACTTCTTGACCTCTCTCTATCAGGTAATCTCATAAACCTGGGTGAATCCTCAACTTCCCTAGGTGCAGAAGGAGAAACACCTGAAAAACTTCTTGGAGTAGAATGTGAACAACCTGGTTGGTACGGCGGAGGACTGTTTAACATATCCTCTAAAACTGCATCAAATTCTTGATCTAATTCACCTTTCTCCTGTGAATTCTTTTGACCTGTTTCTACAACCATTTCTAATACTGGATATAATCCTTCCTGCATGTCACCTTTCCTCCAACGACGTACTTTATCCTGATGAGTTTCTTTATATAAACTTCTTGGTGTTCCCCAATTTTCTCGCTCAAGCTCCATCATTTCAATTTCCCATTCAACTAAGGCTTCAAATTGAGTGGGTCTGGGTCTTGGTGAAAGAGCCATCATTTTATCTCTTAAGTTTCTTAGAACTTTAACATTGAATGACCCATCCTCCGGCCAGGCTAAAACACCATCTCCCCTAGTGTATTGCATCCAATTTTCAAACCAGAGAACGGTATGATATCCGTATTCTCCTTCCATATATGCTGCGGGTGTTTTATATTTATGAAGTAATTTTCCACCACGCGCTTTAATTTTCTTGTCAGGATTAAATACATTTTTAATTTTCTGAAACCATGGAGGCTTATTCTTTTCTTTATACCAATAACTCCTGTTTTAAAATAAAATCGTAAAATTTAGAAAAGATCGTAAATATTTTTCTGTTGTTCCGCTGCTCTGTCCAATCCGTGCGTAAAACTCACCAACAAGCCAATCAGGTTAGACTATGTCACCACCTTGCTCAACCAATGAGAAACCAGTTTTCGGAAATAACCAATCAGCTAACAGCTCGACTTGATCGCGTGAACCAATCAGCGCACTTGCTGTGACGTATGTCAACCAATCACAGCGCGAACCCTGTGACATACACTGCCACTGCAGCGAAGCTGCGCGCGTCAGTGTCACTCCATAAACTCACCCCTCCTTCGCAAAATATTTTCACAGCGCCATTTAAAACAATTCTTTTCGAAGAATTTCAGTTAATAACTACAGAAAAACAAACCATTTGTCCGTTTCGCTAAACAAAGTGATAGTTTTATCAAACATTCAAGAATTTCACCTGCATGAAATAGACAACGGTATTTTCACAAAAACAATTTTTCAGCTTTCATACAAGAGAGAAACCTATCCATACATACATGAATTCTTCAGTAGGACTTTAACCAACCAATAGAATTCCTGTTACGCCAGTAAGAATAGACAAAAGCTATCTCACCCTTCACACAAGTTCGGAAAAATCCTACTACTCTTTTCACAGCGAGTTTTAAAACGGGCTCCTAGTCCCTAAACTCAAAGTTATGATTTCATAGTCAATCCTCACTATTCATGCATGCAAACTGTCATACCTAAATCCCTAAACTTGTGTTGTACAACCACAACACTTAGTGATATTTCTGTACCACTAATTTCAAACAGAACAAATGAACTGTGTAACTTCACCTGTCACACTACTCTGCCGGCACATAGGCTTTTCACAATGCTGGAAAAAACCTAACAACAACAAATAACATCTAGACAAAACTTAACATGTGTTAAACATGTATCCATGTAATTACCATGTAACATGTATGTTACCATAGTAACCGAACTCTGCTACCAGGAATTTGATCCAGCGGGTCTGAAGAAATTCAGTCTCATATGTACAACTCTACACCACAATACTCACCATTATTTATAAATTTATCACTAGGCCCATATATGACTGAGACATGAATTTTGACCTACTGAATCTTATGACCTAATTAATCTAACATAGCAAATCACTTTAATTAAGTCACATATATAGGCAATGGATTAACTAATGGTAACTCAAAGAAACAAACAAGACCAGCTTGTCATTTCAAAAACTATTTTTGTATTAACTTTATTTTAAAGCAAATGCATTTTTGAGAAAACTCTTTTATTAGCAATTTTAATTTAGCAGAATAATTCATTAAAGGCACATTAGTCTTAGCAAGTTCGAACCAAAATCAGCATGAGTAACGCTCAAACACTTAGATTATTTCTCCATAGCCTATTTCCCTATTTCCCTAACTTAGTTAAAGAAAACCTGTAAGAAAAAAGTAAAGTCTCTAAGGATCTTACGTGAAAGGAAAATCTGGCAGCGTCTCTGGAGCACTGGAACGAACGAATAGTGCTCTTAGCAAGGGGGCAATTCTTATAGTATTTTCCTATCTAAAACTAACTAAAAGAATACAAATATTCGAGCAGGACAAAATGCGATTGGTCAAAGGATGTCTCCTGATGCGGTCATCCGACTCTCGCATAGCTAGAGTCACGTTCTTAAAAGAGCGGCATTGTCCAATTTTTAATGTCACTAGCAGCTTCCGAAGGTGGTTACATTTGACAAAAGTTAATACTATTTCCTTCGTCCACTCAAGCTTTTCCGCCGCTGAATGTCAAGTGCGGCCTTGACCATGAAGAAAATGAACCAAATGTCCTAAGCTTCCACACAGCCTTGTTTGCAAGCCATTCTCCAAGAATTAATGTAGAAAAACGTTTTCACATTCCATCGTAGCTGTGCAAGGCCCACTTTTGGTAAAGCTTTTCGGACATCCATTTTAGAAGTAGGCCACAGGCCTTTCAGCGTGAGTCTAGTATGCAAGGAAACACAAGACAATAATTAATTCGAGAAATGATAATTATTCTGTTACCCACCCCCTTTGCTAAAATTAACCCATTAACTATGTTACCTAGTTTTGCATACAAACAAATACACAAACACAGACACATGAGACGACAAAACATAAACAGAAGCACATTTAAAAGAATGCACATGCTATTATTTTTAAAACAGCCGCAGTTAATATATAACGAAACAAAAGACAAAGTAAATGTATTATTCAAAGCAAAATGACGAACATGACAAGAGCACAAATGATTAAACCCGCATGTTGGTGTTGGTGCATACTATTCTAGGTTGAGTCAGTAAAAACGTGCAAATCATGCAACACTCATGAGAGTTTCATTTGTCACGAACTATTATTCAGAAATAATTCTGAAAGTCCGCTCCATCACCGGCACTGATGGTGTTTGCGTTCTGTCCCAATTCAGTGAAACTTATTGCTTAGCTATCAATAAAGCAATAGCACTAAAGCACCCAATGCTTCTCTTGAATAGTTTAACATAACCCAAGAGGGATGTCAGCGGTTTGGGGGATATTGTGTGCTCTACCATGACAGATCGGTGTCTAAAAACATCCATCCAATATGTGTGTACAGACACACAAGTCCAAGCTAGATGGAAAAAATCGGTGTTAAGGGTGCCGCATCTCAAACAAGCACTAGACGCTGCGGGTTAATTTTGGCCAATAATCTTGGAGTAACGTAAACCCAATGTAAATATTTAAAATGGAGTAATTTATATTTGTAATTACTCGAGACATATTGCATCTGTGAACAACAGTAACGCCATATGTCATCAGTTATGCTAAAATCAAAATCCTGTTCCCAGGCTGTGCGCGCTTTAACATCCACAGGTTTGGCGAAGGGATAGCGACAAATAGTACATGCGAGAAACCAAATGAGCACCGCCTGTGGAGGTTATAACAAGTGTGAGAGGTGGGAAATCAACTGGCTCCACTGACAAATCAGGCAACATTTTTAATAAGGTACTATGAATTCTATGCAGCATGAAAGTGTCCATATGAGTATTGGTGCCTCGTGCGGCCAATTCCGTTGTCGAGCATGGTCTGGAGTCGTGGAACAGATCACCCATCTTAAGGTGCCTATTCTTAGATAGCGTTTTCTTCGTGAGTGCTTCTAAAATGAGGGGTATTGATGGGTTGTCAGCCAATGGTATATGTGGGGAGTATAGAGATGTGTAGTTCAGGTACATCCGCAATATAGACTATGCCCAACAGGTCGTAGGAACCGTCTGAATTTTAGTGAGGATGCGCGGGAGACCCTGTGGTAAGAGCGTGAACAATAAGTGAGGGTAAATCTGTGACCTGTCAGGTTTAAGATATTGCAGTCGGGCATCCTGGTGGTACCAATAGTACCTAAAGTGGGTTTGGGCAACTAAGTAGTAAAGGTAAAAACAGGGACACAGAAGCCACCACGTTCAAATGGCATGGTCAGTATATTCCAGTTCACCCATGGTTGTTTACCAGCCCAAATTAGCCATATTAAAAGTGACTGAAGTGTATTAAAAAATGCCTGTATTAGAGACATAGGAATATTTTTAAAAAGGTATAAAAAGCATGGAAGTACCACCATCTTAATGAAATAGAAAGTGGAAGTTTCGTCCATTTAATATTTTGCGATTCAAGTCAGTCAATTGCAGGTCCATAGTTTAACCGGATCACCTCAGAGGCGCTGCAATGTAAATAAATACCCAGATACTTAGGAGGATCTGTGCACCACCACAGAGGAAATTCCAGATCACATGGGATAGTACCCGGGGTCAAAGCAAATGTTTCAGATTTTGTCCATTCAATGACCAAGTCCGAGTGTACTCCAAAATGAATCACCTCCCGCAAAAGAGGGGGCAGATTCTCATCGGGGCGGCGCACAAACAGCATCATATCATCTGCATAAAAAGATTAAATAAGTGGGCCTGTATGAAGCTGTAAACCGCGGTGTAAATGCCTGCACATACAATGGAAGAGTCAAAATTAAAAGCTTGATCTGTAGATTATTCAAAAGAAGATTTTCCAGCCAATGTTTATTCTAGATTAGTTAAAAAATACACTCAAGCTTTGGATACGAAAGACTGTTATTTTTACACACACTTACCTTCTCCAGCTGCAGAAGGGATATATCACCACTTTTCACTTTCCTGTGCAATTACATGCAATATGTTATTGAGTTTATTTTAAAGACAGGACTGTTTTGAATATTATTTTTCCAATTATGACATGATTATTTCCAACATTCCTCTTCAGAAAAGAATGAATCCTCATCCACAAGCAAATTGCATGGTAGTTCTTTAGATCACCCACAGTTATAGACAGTGTTAAGGCATATGAGAAACAATTAATCTTTTTAACTAGGCCATTAGAGATGAAGTTAATTTTAACATTGGTGGAAAGAAGAGCTCATGTTTTTAGAAGTACAAATAAAGAGGAAGATGTTTTAAAGAATGTTTTGAAGAAGGTGAATACAAAAAGAAAATGGTTTGTACACAATTAAAATTTGATAGACAACAAAAAAGGAAATCATGTGTTTACAAAAGGAGAAACCAATTTAGAAAGAAGCACATTTGGAATATTAATTGTGAACACACCTTTTAAGTTTTGGAAGGACCTGTTCAAACTTTAACAGGGGAAGAGGCAGTCATTCCTTGAGTTTATTTTGTGTTTGGACAGGATGCCTATTTCAGTTGCCTGCTGATTGGGCGGGTGTTTGCTATTTAGCTTTATTGTTTCTATAATGTATCATCGGAATAGAATATATGCTTTACCAATGACATCAACACATAAACAAACATATAGTACTAAAGATGGGAAACAATTGGTGGGAGACATTTTCGGAGTAATCATGCCACATGTAGGAGCAGTCTTAAACAATGAAAACATTAGAAAGCTACCAACAGCAGTGGTAAAACTGGCTAGTAGTACATCTGGTGCCTTACAAGCTGTTAACAGAGAATCATCTTCTATGAGATCCATGGTCTTGCAAGATCGATTAGCTTTAGATATATTATTAGCCGAAAAAGGCAGAGTCTACAAAATGCTGAAAGCTCAACTTTGCTGTTCATACAACACTGATGAGAGTAGCAAGAAGAATTTGCAAAGAACATTTTTTTTTTCACAACTTAATTTTATTGTTGACTTCTGATACAAACACCGCGGTCTCAGAGAGTACCCCGTACAAATATGTATAATGACAAGCATATGGAGCAACATTTTCAGCAATAATAGCGGATTTAATACACAAGAAATAAACTGCTAGAAAGATTAATAACCACAGAAAGGAAAGGCATGAGAAGAAAGAACAAAGAAAAAAGAAGGAGAGAAAGAAAGAAATAACAAAATGACATATGTGCCACATTAACTGCTCTTTAGCAACATAATGACCTCAGGTAAAGAGAAAAGTTCTGCTATCTACATTCAAGGTGAATACAAATTCTACGTATATGCCAATTGATAAGTATCATAGTAGTAGTTCTTCCGCATCGGATGGTGGGGAGGGAGGCTCTAGATATAGGCCTCTATAGTCGGCCCATCTTTTCCAGATTTTGTAATGTTTACGGGGACAACCCCTCGCCTCGAAGACTGGAAGCTCCAATCCCATGCAAAAACCTAGACCTTTCTTCCATACCCCAAGTGACGGTGGGGATTCATCTTTCCAGACAT
This sequence comes from Lissotriton vulgaris, assembly GCF_964263255.1. Taxonomy (NCBI): domain Eukaryota; kingdom Metazoa; phylum Chordata; class Amphibia; order Caudata; family Salamandridae; genus Lissotriton; species Lissotriton vulgaris. The sequence goes on from NW_028253056.1 coordinate 250,377, forward strand.
GGGCAAATCCTGTTTAGCAAGTGTAAGACCCAGGAATAAGAGGTGACTCTTATATCTGTCCCCACCTATGTCTTCTGCAATATGTAGTAGAGCAAGTCTCTGTGAGGAGGCTATGGCCCATCCCAGGACCTCCAATATGCATGTAAACACCCCCTTCCAGAATTTAGATAATATAGGGCATGACAACACGGTATGAAGGAATGTACCCTCTAATGATTTGCAGCACAGGCAAAGTGGGGATGTGATAAGTCCAGCACGCTATAGCCTGTGTCTAGTGTATTAGGCTCTATGCAGGTATTTGAACTGGAGAAGGCACAGACAAGCCCCAATTACTGTGCTGTGTGGGGACTTTAGAGCCTCCACCCAATCCTCCTCCTCTAGGAGACCCAGATTTGCCTGCCATGTCTCCCCAGTTATAGACAACATGGTAGGATTGTTGGTAATAAGTGTGCAATATATTTTAGTAATCTTATGATCTCCTGGGTCGCCCATAAAGAATGTTGCTTTGATGGGATTAAATTCAGGGATTTCCGTCAAGTGGGAAAGGTATGGGGTAAATGCATTTCGGAATTGGAGATAGCAATAGAATTGCGTACGGGGCATAGCGTATTCTGTTTGTATATCTAAGGACTTAAGGGTGCATCCACGCACTACTGCCCCCACCGTGTCAATCTCAGTGGCCTCCCAGCCCCAAAACCCGGACAGGTGTGTTAGCTGTAATAATTGGCCATTATTCTATAGTGGAGGCTCCCTCGTAAGTTTCCCCCACCAACCCATCTGGCGGAGTGCGGTCTTCCAAATCTTAAAGATCGTGGCTGTGGTGGGTGGTAGCTCACGAAATAATGTCACTGAATAGAGGACCATGTGGAGGGCATTATCCCCCAACAACCACTGTTCAACCGCATATGCCGGGTTCCGACGGTCACCATGCCACCAGTCATTGAGGATGAGTAAATGGGAGGCCATGTAATACGCATGGATATCTGGGGTGGCCACCGCAAAGAACATTTCTGACCTGAAACCTAAATTAGACCTTTAGAAATCACTAGTGTATTAGGAAGCTTAGGCAAAGCAGCCTCTGTCATTGACACCTGGTCTGCAATAGAGGGTGGAAGACTTTTTAGGGTCATATTGAGACCTATTCTTTGTTTAAGTAAAATCTAAATCCCTTATATAAAGCATATAGGCATATCAAGTAAATACCAACTAATCATTGATATTTACTTGATATGCTTCATATAAAGAATTTAGATGTTATTTAACAAAGAGGAAGAAGAATTAAAGAAAAAGACAAATCAGATGAGAATTCGAAATGCAAGAGAAAGAAGAGAATATAAAAAGTTGAGGTAAATTGAAATCCTGAAAAATAAACAGGATGACTCAACAGAAAATGAGAGTGAATTCTAAAGATTAATTTGTGAAGAACTTGTGATGTTTTTTCAACCATCAGAGGAGGAAGTCTGTTGACATGAATTTTATTCCCTGACCTGAATGTTATTCCCCTAACAAAATGCTGTTATTAATAATGTGTAAATGTTATGTTTAAGTAGAATATATACGACATACAAAATTTGTTGTAGGGAATGACACTTAAGTGTTATAGGCCTGCAAATGAATGAAAGTGTTGATTTGAGGTAGCTTAATTTTCGTTGCCACGCTAACTGAAAAATAACATATTAACATTGAAAGGCCTGTTTTCACATTGAATAGTTTTTTTAGGCAAAAATGTACTGTATTTTGAACGTCTCCAGTCTGAAATTGTCAATGGGGGAAACACATTCACCAGATTATTTTTTTAAATCTCCAACTTTCGACTTCTAAAATGTGTTGGCATGTAAGTGAACAGAACTTCTTTTAACGAGTTAGTCATGTAGATGATTGCCCCTTCCTTGTTAATGAACAAAGGACCAACCCCTGCTCCCACTATATAGCATAAAAAATGCTCACATGAAATGAAGCCATTCATTCTGTCATCTCTGCACGAGGACAGTGCACTGCTACTGCAGTGTTTTCACTGTCACTAAGCAGCGAAGTCACGTGCGCCACGTTCGTCCCGTGACGTTGGGCCAATTAAATGAGGGACTTAAGTTTACTTAAAGTGGCGCGAGTCAGTAACACATACAGGTAGGAATGGGTAAAATAGGGTGAACATGACGTACGGGCAGTCGTTGTTGAAGTAACGAAGAAACCTCAATGCAGGCTTCGATATGGAAAAAACGACCAGTTATTGAATTATATTATAAAGAATAAGGGTGTATTACATGTTATTTCACGGGTCGTGTCAACAGCCAATAAATACTTAACTTTGCTGACAACGTATAGGTTTCAGGATAATAATTTGGGTTAACGTTCTTTGATCTACTGCCCCGTGACCCACATTCCAACATGGCTGCCAGCTTCAGACGCTTTAGAGGCGGGTCTCGTTGTACATTTTCTATGTGCATTGACAAATACACATCTGTTATCCCTATTTCTAAGCCTACGGTAGATGACGTTTTTGCTGGGGGTGGGCTTTGCCCGTTACCACAGCTACCAAGAACATATGTAGATTGATGGAACGCTAAGCAAATAGTCACACTCTCCTTTCTTGCACTCTGCCCTGTCATCGTTCACGGAGGGAAAAAAACTACAGAAGGCGGGACCGTTCGGGGAGGGCGCGTAGAAGACTTGAACGCGACCGACAATCTGTACGACCAATCGCCGCACAGGGGGCGTGCGTCCTAACAGCGATTCACCAATGTGTTCTGGCGAGGGGTGTGGCCGTGGTTCCAAACGCTCGGCGGCGCCATGGGCTGAAAACTAAACCGAGATGGAATCTCCCAGTCTGAACCGGTTTCAGCCGGTTCCTAGTTTGTAGCATTAGGAGGGGAAGCAGCGCCTCCCGCACTCCCCCCTGTGCCCCGCCGCTTGTAACGCAGCGCAACACCCGCCAACAGGCCCAGTCTAGCAACATCCAACCTAAGAGCAGCGCCGTAATTGAGAGCAACACGCAGCCCAACCTCACACTACCCGAACCCGCCGCATACCACGCCCGGATAGGAGAGGCAAAGCCTCTGCTTAGAGACCGCGCCGGAACCACCGCCGCTGGTAAGAACCCACCAGTGTGTGAGTGCAGAGGTGGTTGCAGTCTCTGGAGCTCGAGGAGGGCTGCAGAAGCGTGGCAGGGTCTGGTCAGGTGGCCATGGGGGAGTCCCGGGTGTCTGATAGGGATGTGTACTAGCGTCACGTTGGTAGGTCTTGGTTTTGAATGGCAGACACGCGGGAGGTTTGACAGTTGCCAGTGGTGGGGGTTGCGTTGGAGTTCCTGTGTATGTATTTTTTGGTGATGAAGTGTTGGTTGTCTGCATGCCCTATCCGCTTGTATGGGGCTAGTAGCGTTGATTCTAGGGTAGGCAGCAACGGCGAAGTGGATGAGCTGTGTAGTGGAAATTTCCAGAAGTGGTAGAGTGTGTTGGTGCAGGGCGTCACGTGCCTGGATGGGCGGGGCCGCACTCTTGGGGAGGGCTGTATCGCGGCACTGACGGCGCGGGATGCCAAAGCTACGCGGACTGTGCTCTCTCTACCAGCCGCATGGTTGCCGGCCCGCCCTCTCAGGCACCGTGAATTCTGTAGCACCGATGAGCTTGAAATCACTTCATCTCTGAACTTCACTCTCACCGAGAGTGGGCCACTGCTGAAGACTTAAACACTTTGGAATACTCCTGTCACTTCAGTTCTTGGACCGTCCTTTGAACTTAGTTTCTGTTTCTATATACCTACACGCGTTCCTTTTGAATCTGTGAACAGGGACACTCGTTAGTCTAGAGCAGGAACTGGTAAATAAAGCTTTGTTCGCATAGTTGAACAAGTGTGGGTATAACTGTTTTTATGTGGCTCTAGAGACCCTGGACTCCGTTAACTGAATATGCCCATAGATGGCCCTAGGTGCCTGTTACTTTAATTTAACACTCTTTTCTGGGACTTTCATGCACTGATTTTTAGATCTGTGATGCGTGGATTTTTTTGTTTGCCAGAATACATTTGCACGTGTGAATCCTAAATATGACAAAGACGTGGGTTCCCTATACATTGTTAATACGATTTCCAGGCACACTTACTATGGTCTCCATTTTTAACACGTTTCTTCAATGAAAGTGACGCAATGTTCATTTCAAAAGGTAGTTTAGTTTCTACGAGTAGAAAACAGTAAACATTCAGTCTCAGCCGTTGTCGGGGGCACTGGAGTTGTGCCAAGAGAGGAAAACATTTTGCAGCATGTTTGAGAGAGGACAAAATAACTCTGCGAATAGGATTACATTCAACGAGTAGTTGTAGCGAAAGACAGTCTTTGTCCTTATTGGGTATAAATCGTATTACCCCACATTTTTCATAAGTTTGATGCTCAACTGAAAGATTGACTTTTCATTGGTCGAGTGTGTCTTGGAGGTTGACGTCCTCATTTCCTTGACGCGATCAGTCATAATGGTGGGTGATTTTAATGCTCATGTTATTAGTTTTAGCATTAGCCATAACAATTAAATTCATGAACGGTTTACAGCCATCAAAATAAGTTGGCACCTACTACGAAGGAAACATTAAAGATGGGCATATTGCCAAAATCCGAGATCAGAATGGCAAATTAAAATACAGTGCCAATTACATCCCCTTGCTAGGCAGGGCTGCTGTCCATCTCTAGACTATTTTGGTCTTATCACCATGGTATAGGCTACCCATTGGAAGCATTCGGACCCACACATCAGTTCTATGACCAGTTAGGAGTACTTTATTGTATCTTATACCTATCATTAATTTAAAAAGGGACACTTTTTTTAGTATATAAATCGGTGTAATAAAGTTGCACCCCATCAGGCAATCTCGAAGTTGACTAATAGGTAGGTTTGTTAAAGACTCGCACTGGTTGGAAAAACCCAGAGGTGAGATTTTGATCCAAGACTCTTCTGCTAAACAGCTTAATTGATACCAGGGTCAACAGGTGTTGGCGTAGCCAATGGGTCTTGCATTTGGGACCTTAGTGTTTATCCAGAGCTATTAGCTTTGCTAATGTCTAAGATATGTTGGAGAGTAGTGTTGCTTGTGTGCAGCATGTTGCAGATTTATAATAAATGTTATAAGCATTTTTTACTTATTTATAAGAAATATATTATGTATAACTGAACAACTTATTAAAAAAGAGAAAATGAAGGTAGCTCTTCATTGGCAAATCGGTAAAGTGACGCTAATATGCATGGTTGTGAATAAAACCAATCTGTGACTACTCTGGCCAATCTGTGACTACTCTGGCCAATCTGTGACTACTCTGGCCAATCTGTGACTACTCTGGCCAATCTGTGACTACTCTGTCCAATCTGTGACTACTCTGTCCAATCTGTGACTACTCTGTCCAATCTGTGACTACTCTGTCCAATCTGTGACTACTCTGGCCAATCTGTGACTACTCTGGCCAATCTGTGACTACTCTGGCCAATCTGTGACTACTCTGGCCACTCTGTGGCCACCCTGTGACTACTCTGGCCACTCTGTGACTACTCTGGCCACTCTGTGACCACTCTGTAGCAAACACATTCTTTTTGGGAGCCATTTAACAGTGGAACATATCAAAGAAAGCGAGGATAAGAGCTGTTTCTTAGTCATTTTTCAGGAAAGAGACAGCAACAGAAAAAAGGGGGCTAAGAGGAAGAACGAGGGAGACCGAGTCCCTTTTGAAGCGGGAGAAGGAGGGATTGTGTCTGAGGTCTCTAGGGAGTGAGTTCCACATCCTGAAGACATTACCAGAGAAGGATCGACACAGAGTGGTTTTCCTTTTCACTTTCGGAGGGATGAGAAGAAGCGAGTTGGAGCTTCTCAGATTCTGGATCTTCCTGCTTTTACTAGTTTGCTGTTGGGGAGGGGGGAAGGTAAGAGAAGGGTTTTGTGTGTGGTGTAGGCCAGTTTGTAAATACATCTACCTTCCATGGGAAAACAGTTGAGGGAGTTGAGAGCTGGTGTGATGTGATCAGATCTTTTTGCAGCAGTAATGAGTCGGGCTGCCATGTTGAGGACTGGCCTTAGTGGGGCTAGTTGAGCTTTCAGTGCCCCTGTTAGGATGGCGTTCCCATAGTCCAGTTTGGAGATGACTAGGGATTGTACTGTTGTCTTGAGATCATCTTGGGGAATGAAAGGTTTAATTTTCTTTAGGTGTTTTAGTGAGTAAAGTGCACCTTTTGCAGAATTTTTGATGGGGTCTTTCATTAATAAGTTCTTGTCCAGGGTAATGCCTAGTGACTATACAGTCGAATTGGACGAGGGAGAAGTTTAGGGATTAAGATTCTTGAGCCAGTCTTGGATTGGTCGGTGGTTACTTTTTGGAGAGAACAGTAGTAGTTCTGTTTTGTCTGGGTTCAGATTTAAGTGATTTGCGTTGAACCAAGATTGGATCTTGGTTAGTGTGACATTGAGGTGACTGATGTCGTTGGGATATTTTCTTTTATAGTAAATTTGTGTCATCTGCATATAGGTCAGGGGTTCCATGAAGAGATTGAAGAGGGATGGTTGAGAGGATTGATCCTTGTGGGACCCCAAGTGCGACTTTTGTTGGCCTCTGAAGACATGGGTTGATTTTAATTTGTTTCAAATTGTGCTGAAGGAAGTTAAGCATTTTAGTACTAAGCCATTAATGCGAGAGCGCCTCTTCAAAGTCTAAAGTAAAGCTGGATGATTTATTGTGTTGAATGTCGCTGATAGGTCAATAAGGAGATTCGAGAGTAGTTGATGATTTTTGTCCTGTAAGGGGTAATGAGATTGAGTTTTTACTATTGTGGATGGGAGGGGGTCCTTGGTGTGGGAAGAGGGCTTTAAGCTTGCAATTATATCGAAGACCTCGTTTTTGCGACATGAGTTTGAAGTCTGCCTTGTATTTTTTGGTTGGAGGCAGACTTGTTTGTTCTTGGTATGATCTTTCTGTTTGGTCCAGGGTGCCTTTCCGACTCTTGAGTTGTCGTCTTTCGTTACTAAGATCCACGTTGAACCAGGATCTAGATTTGACTGGTCTCAGCTACTCGATCTAATACCTTCGTCATTGTTGAATGAAAGTGATCTGTGAGGTCCTCAGCCGACAAAGCGGAAGGCTGGGGCTGTAGAAGGGTATGAATCCTGGATTCAAGTTCGGTTATAGGGACTTCTTTAATGTTCCTGATGCAGTGCTTCAGTATGTCAGATTGTATTGGTTGATATCTGACTTTCGAGTCAATATTAAACAGTTTAAGGTGGTAGTCAGACCAGTCAATGGGAGAAATCACTTTCAGAGAGATCAACTCATTTTTGGTGATGATCGCATCCAGAGTTGCTCCTTTGATGTCAGTTGGTTCATTGAAGAGTTGTTTGAGGTTGGTTATTTTAAGCAGGTTGGAGAGGGACTTGGACGGTGGTGTCTCTGGGTTATTCCAGTGTATATTGAGGTCCCCCAGGAACAAGTCTTTCGTGTCAGTTAAGGAGAAACGTGGTAATAGATCGGTTAGTTCTTCTGTGAAGAGGGCCTCCTCCCCCAGAGGATGGTAGATGGTGTATTCCTACTTTGTGAATGATGGCTTGTCCGCCACCCGTTTTGAGCAGTCTGTCGTGTCTGATGTTGCAACCTTGGGGGGGCGACTATGTCTAGCATGGGGGTAGAGTGGTCATTGAGCCGAAATTCTGTGATGAATGCGATGTCTATTTCATGAGCGAGTAAAACTCCAGCAATGTCTGTGGCGTGTTATAGGACGGGGAGCCTCAATGTTGGGAGTGTGTTGTGTGGATAGAAGTGTATTGAGCGGGAGGCCTGGGCGAGTGGACCGTTCTAGAAATTCTGTTAGTGCTGACTATAATTGGGATAGCAAAAGGAGCTGTTTTCTGGCTCATTGTGAGGTATGAGTCGTTGATCTCATCAGCTTTCAGTGCAGAGATTGGTCGGATAGCTCGGCTGGGTTGATGTGCTTGATTCCTCACAGGAATGGAGGGCTGTGGGGTGCCAAGTGGGGCAATGGGAGAGGCTGTGCGGAGGAAAGTGCGTAGCTACCCTGAGTGTGTGAGCAGTGGTTGAAACAGGTTGAGAAGGTCTTGTTGTAGGTGTGGGATTTTGGCAGCTAGGGCGTCTATTTTCTTCTCCATTCGGGTCAGTTGTTGGGTAATAGAGCTAGAGGAGCTTCATTTTTTTAGGCGGGAGCTATGAATGACTAGGGTCTGTGGAAGGAGAGGGTACTGGATTATGGGCTTGAACAGTATCATTGTGATTAGGAGTGGGGATAGGATGAACGTGAGGGGCAGTGTCAATGATTCCAGACTTGGTGTTGGGAGGAGGTGTTATGGGTCTAGTGTCCGGGGGGGGGGGGGGGGGGGGGGGGGTAGTGGGCAAGGGTAAGGAGTTAGTTGGTGTCACTGGAGTTGGCCGCGAGTTTAGAAGTGGAGACTGATTGAGTGTGAGATCGTGTGACATAGGAAGGAGTGTGTAGTGGTTTGAGGGAGGTCAGTGTCCACTGGATTATCGGTGACGATGAATAAGGGGAAGGTTTGGGCAGCAGGAATAGGGTAATTGTTGGGGTTAGGTATAGTTTGAGGGTCGAGAGGGGAGTGTCCGTGACGGGTTCAGTCGCGGGAAGACAGAAGATTGTGTCTGGGCTTCCTAGTTCGAGATCAGCCTTGCGATGTTTATGTACTGAGAGATTGCTGGTGTGATCAGTTGCTGTCTTTATAGTGGGTGTTGACGGCGGAGTGTGATGACGGGGGTAGTGAGATCGTAATGAGTGATCGTGTATGTCCATGAGTGGTAGAGTTGTTCGTCCGGAAGGGGAGATTGGATCGGTTCCATATTGTTAGTCGGGGAGGAGGGGGATGGGGAGGTTGGGTTTGGTGGTTTTGTTGAGCTATTGAGGAGAGTAATGTTGGGAAGGGACTATCAAAAGTGGTGAGGTGTGGTCAGTGGCCTGTATGAGAATGTTTCCTGTTCTGTAGATGGAAATTGTGAGTTCCCCTTTAAAGGTAGGGGAGCTGGTTCCATATGGAATATTTACTGATTTGGTGACATGAAAGTGAAGATTGAAGGTGTTTTTCCACTTTGCCGGACGGTTAGTGTAAGATATGAAGTTAGTTTTCGTGTTGCTGTTTTTTACGGTGTGGTAGTTGTTTCTATAACCTCTTCACTGCGGCGCAAATTCCGCTGCAGTGCTGACATAGCGATCGTGGTCATGACGGCTCCCGGCCATCATGAAAACACACCCCCAGTGACTCATGACAGCCTGGGAGCAGTCATGAGCATGGAAGAGGCTAAGTATTTCTGGGTGTTTTAAAGTACTGATCTTGAAGTTCTTTTTAGCGTTGCTGGTCAGATTATCAGGGTAGCTAATGGACCATGAGTTGGGTCCGTAACACACAAGTTTGGAGTTTCGAGAGGGGTTTAGAGAGCCCATAGTTGGGGACTGAGAACTGGTTCTATATGAATCGATTGGGGCGAAGTTAATTGTGGATTAGAGTCCTCGATTTCTCCTTCATCTAGAGTCAATTGGTCCTCTAGCGGTGAGTCGCTGTCCTTGTTCCTATTACTAAGAACTCAGACCATAGTGGCTGCCAACCGAGGATCCTTTTTTCTCTTTCTGTTGTCAATGAAGTAAGGATCTGGGGGCGAGGGACTGCTCGGTGGACTTTTTGTGATCTTTTAGGCTGGATTTCAATTATGTATTGGTGTTTGATTGTTTTATTTATTTTTACTATTGGTGTCCCACTGCTAGGTCTATGGGCAGACTTAAGTCTTTATCCACGCGTGTCCGGTATCCATGCCATTTTAGGGTCCGGCATAGGCAGAATGGTGTTGAAGCGCTAATCGATTGAAGCCCTGACTCGCTTAGACACTCCCGGAGTTAGAGCAGAATCAAGCTGGATCAGGAAATGCACTAGCGATGGGCGAGTGCCAGGCCATACATCGCACTTCGATGTTAAGTTGTCTTACGCGCGTCCTGACCATACCCCATTTTAGGGTCCGAGAAGTGCAGAGTGTCGGATATCAGCACGGGGTCAAATTGAGTACCGTTAGTTTTTTACTTCATTTTTTTTTTCTCCCCCCCTAACCAAATTGATGCTCGGTTCTGGGAAGGCGCCTTGGTTCCTCGAGCACGTCTCAACATCCAGGAGCCATATGGGAGGGAAATGTCCCATCACCCTGTGATCAGCCACAAACAGCAATGGGGCACACTACGGAGGCTGCCGAATATCTACGTAAAGTCCTCAATCTAGATAAAAAGAGCAGGAGGTGGAGGACACCCTGGGAGCCCAGCGATCTGCCTCCGTAGCACTCAAAGCCCCGGGCGCGATGCATGGAAATCCGACTCACACAGAGTAATGCCACAGTAACAGGGGTAGTCGCCTGGCAGGGTCTAAAACGTAAAAAAGTGGGACTAATATCCACTATCTACCAAACAAAAGCAGGTATTTAATAAGGGCACTAACAGAAGCCAATAGAAAAGATGGGAGTTTCTTCCACCACGCATACCAGATACAGCATGCTTCGCAGAGCAGTACGCTGCGCTAGGTGTGACATAAACATTTATTGAACGCTCAATCTTAAAATACTGAATTCCAGTGTTAGTGCTGCTATTCTTTGCTTTGAGGAACAAAACAAAGTTAATAGAAATGCAACAATATCTACTTTTGGCTGCCCTAAAAGACACAATCACTTAATGTACAAAATAAGAACATACAAGTGGGAGCATAAATATATCATTAGGGTAAAAAGAGAGGGGCTTGGGAGGCGAAAGAAACTCAGGCAAACATAAAACTCTGGCCAAACATATTGTAACCATTAGGCCAAAAAAAGACATTAGAGCACCTGTGCACATAATACAAATTATACAGTTATGTCGGGGTGCATGACCTCCATGTGCCCTGCAGCTTATTCATTGCTTCCCACACCTCTCTTGCTTAGGGTAGCTAATTACATGTATAACTCCAGGGCTCTCAATCATAAAGTTACCAGACATGCAGGTCTAGTAACTCTAATAATCTACTCGACATTACTGTAATGTACTTGGCCAGTGAACTGGTCTTTGTGTGATCCACGGCAAATATTTAGTCTTATGGAGCCGCCTTTTCTTTATTACCACTTGAGAAAGCACCTTCAAAAATGCAAGTTCACTATTTCTTCTGTACAAAGTCCGTGCAAACCTACTAACTTGCATGTCTTAAGGGTTTTCACCAACTCTTTCTAATCTTTTCCCATATTGAAAAAGGTTGGCAATTTTCTCCTGACAATGGCAGACGCAAAACTTATTCCAGGGCTGTTGGAAAAAAGTGGTTGGGGGAAAATTGAATTTGAAACATTCTAATTTTCACATGACCAAATCTACACATTCACATTTGCCCATGCTAAAATGCAGTATACAAATATTTTCAAGGAGCACTATTTCTTTGCCTACTCCTGTAAATTCTTGTGAATCTACGGAAACTGAATATGTGCACTTAATGCAAGGATATATACCACGGGTGCACTTTTGAGGCTTTCTTTAATAATTGGGCCTCTAATTTGGCTTGGCGTTAACCATTACCTTTGATCTTTAACCCTTTCGATGCTGATGACGAGCTCAGCTCGTCATGAGGCACGGTTGAGCTGTGCTGATGACGAGCTGAGCTCGTCATGCAAAATGATAATCTAAAAAAGTCAGCATGGGAGGGGAAAACACCTAGCAGCCAAGGTGTTAATAAAATTATCTCACGCATTTACAACCAAAAGGTTGACCACCAATTTCAGACCTATGGCTTTTCCAATGCTTGTTTATTTTTGTTTCCCATAATCTTATTCACTGATTTAACATTATGAATATTTTTGGGAAATACAAGTTTACATCATGTTACTAGATGCTGCAAATATATGGTACCTAAAATCTTACAGTAGTTTAGCAAAATGTTTTGTTTCCTACTTGCATTTTTTGTGTGAACATTTTTATTTTGAAAGCAAATTATCACTTGCTTTCAAGCTTTGCAAATATTTGCATATAATCTGAGCATTCTGGGACCATTGTACATCGCCTGATATTACTAAATTTTGAAAACATGTGTACACATTTATACTGGAGCCACTGTCCGTAGTGCAGGCAGAGCTTACAACGTTTACTTTTAGTGCTTATCCTAATAATAAAGGCTTTGCATTAATGAACCATGAATACAAGCATGAAAAGCATTATCACATGTACATGCATATTACCTTAACTGTAGACAATGCCCTTCCCATAGCCATAATGTGGTACTATAAACTGGCAGCCAAAGGTTTTGTGCTGTAGGGGGTTGGGCCTACTTGTCCCAAGGACAAAATACACATGAAAACTTGTTGCCCTTGACCGCAAACAATGTGTCCCGTCCATCAGGCTATAGCAATTCCACATCCCTGATTATAAATTGAGACATAAAGAACTGTTCTTTAATATCTTTTTTTCCGTCATGTCATTATCCCTCAACATCATAAAGATTTGCTCAAGTGTAAACCAGGTTGCCCTTTTTCAGCATGTACTACTTTATAGTGTTCTACAAGTCCATATCCCCTTTACATGCCTTGACCTTGAGGCTTGTTTCGTTTACATAAGATTTTCCACATAGGTACATTAACAGATGCATATTCTTAATCCGGCAGATAGCAGTGAAGTTAATGTGATGTTTCAGACTGTGACATTCTGAGATGGCTCCACCTGCAGTAAAGACTGAGATGCCACAAGATCCGCAACTAAAGTTTTCCACCACTTTGGACATATTGTCAACATTATTCTTTATTCTTTTTCTTTCTTTGTATGGCCCAAGCTGCTGGGTAAATTATTTTTTTTCTCATAAATGCAAATAGCATTTTCTCTTCACTATTTAAAATGTTCCAAATTCTAATCAACTTTTTTAAATTGGTTACTAATTCAAGAGCAAAACTCCACAAAGAAACGGTGGGTAACTACAAAAATAGGAAGTCCAATAATGTTATAACCAACTATCTTATGGACTCCATGGGCAGGCTTGGTGAGAATCTCCAAAGCCAGCTGTTGGCCACTGAAAGTGCATTACAGAATGCTATCGATTAAGTTGTCACTGAGCCGGAGATCCTGGTAAATGACTGTTACCATCTGATAATGCAATCATTATTGGGAATACTTTGAACACCGTCCCAACATGTTGAAACAGATGGACATAGTAAAATTAGCCTATGATGGTCAGGCATTAATGAAAAAGCCCTGCTAGAAAAGATCATGGAAGCTAGTAAAGATAATTTTATTGCCTGCACAAAATGGGATTCCTGCCCTTGTAAAATAGTTGTCTCCTTTTGTAAGCTCACCGCAGCAATTACAGGTAGCCTAAAAGCTAGAACTAAACATGGTCATTTTAAATATGGCAGGCTGGTTTGATCAACCGTGTAGGTGCGCAGATCAGGGTCTTTGAGCCCTACAGTTAATACCAAGAAACAGAGTAAGTCTGAAACAAGCATTTTATCATGGATACACGCATTCGAGACCAGGAAAGCCCAATTGCGGGAAGAGGCATGGGAAGCTATAGAGCAGTGTAGAAGACAAATAGTCTTGAATAAGAATCCAGAAAAGGAATGTAATCCAAATGAAGTTTATTGGTAGGTTTCCAATCACAGGAGGAGCGCCTCATCAGCCAGGAGTCCAAGCAGCAACTGACCAAGCACAACGGACACCTGGCTTCTGAAAGCATCTCTACATTTAAAAGAATACATGTATACATTCTGTGCACATGCTCAGGCATGTGCACACGAGATAAGAATAATCAGCACGAGAACAGAATAAACAAGATACAACACACTACATCACCTTCCCCCTTATGCAAATACAGAAAAGAGAATTAATTAAACAATTAAAAAGGTATAAACTCGTTATATCTTGCAGGGGGTCTTCTAATACGACCACTGCGACTGCAAGACGGGACCGCAGGGGAAACAACATCAGGGGAAGCATTATTAGATGGAACAGGTGCCGTAGAAGGCAAATCTACGCTAGCTTGAATTATTTTTGGTTGAAGCCAATGTGACCAATCACAACCCTCCTGGATGGATAAATTTTTCCTCCTAGAAATGAGGGCAGCTTGATCTGCAGTCAACTTTGCCAATTGTCTCACGTTCCACCAACCTTTGTCCCCCAAAAAGACTGCGTTTTTACTGACTTTAAGGATTTGCACAGGACTTGAGAACATAGATAAACCTTTCGCAACTTTATAGGGTTTTTTGATCATAACCCAATCCCCCACTAACATCTGAATGTCTTTTACACATTTTGACTTGTCATAATTTTCCTTCATTACTGCCTGTTTCTGCTTGACTGAAAAGTCAATGTCCTCCCTAACAGAAGGAAATTGAATGCCCTCCACTTTCCTTAACCAAGCAGGAAATAAAGGGGAATGAAATTCCCTTCCCCGCAACAATTGAAAAGGGGACATTTGGGTCGTACAATGGGGTGAGACATTATAATTCCAAATTTTCTTCTCCAAAAATTTAAACACATCCACACCCGACGCTATGGCTGTTTGTATACCTTCTTTCAAGACTTTATTGCCCCGCTCAACTAGGCCATTAGATGAGGGCGAATCAAGTGCCACCTTAAACTGTTTCACATCGTGTGTTTTCAAAAATTTACACATCTTGTCAGAGACAAAATGGGTCCCATTGTCAGTTACTAAGGTTCGAGGTGCTCCTTCCAACAAGAACAATCTTTCAAGGAAAGCAATGGTATTATTAGAATCCGGAGCCTCTACGAACCTATAATACATCCATTTAGAGAAGTAATCGATTGCTAAGATAAGGTACCCCTTCCCTTCCGGAAAAACTTTATATGGGCCGGAGAAATCTAAAGCAACCTTCTCCCAGGCCATCCCCGGAAATTGAGAAGGTTGTAAAGGGGCTTGGTGAGTCTTCCAATGTTTATCAGACAACAAACATTCTTCGCAATTGTCCACAGTAGCCCTTACTTGTGAATCAATACCCGGCCACCAATAATGGGTTTTGATTCTCATACAGGTCTTGGTCACACCAAGGTGACCCTCGTGAGCTAACTTGATAACAGTGTTCCTTAAACCACTGGGTGGAACGAATTTATCGCCTCTTAATAAAACTCCATCCTTGACTAAGAGTTCCTCTGCCACCTGAGCGAAATTCCTTAGATCCCCAGACAGATTCCTAATGTCTGGCCAAGTCTTAGCTGAAAACTCCAAAGCCTGGGACAAAACACCATCCATTTCACTAGCCTCTTTCCAATCCTTTTCAGAAATGACTGAATTCCACTCCTCAATAGCATCCACCATAGAGACACATTCCACATCTTCTTCAACTAAATCATCCTCATCATCTTTGTCCATCAACATCCTGGACAAGCAATCTGCTCTGAAGTTTTTACCCCCAGTGATGTGCCTTAATTCGAAATTGAATTCCTGCAGTTTAGAAACCAGCCTAGTCAGTCTAGGAGAAAGACTATTGGTACCAGAAACTTTGCTAAAAATAAATGAAAGAGGTTTGTGATCAGATAGTATCACGAACTTGCGACCCCAGATGTACATTTTAAACTTTTGGGCAGCCCATACACAGGCTAACGCCTCCCTTTCAATTGTACTGTAGTGCTTTTCAAAGTCCTTCAAAGATCTCGAGGCAAAGGCCACCGTGTGTTCCTTGCCCTCCACCTGCTGACAAAGCACAGCCCCAAGACCTTTCATGCTCGCATCTACAGCAATGATACACATGGAATCATCCCTAAACGCCTGAAGGGAACGTGCCGAAACAATTAAATTCTTGACTTTAGCAAAAGTCTCATCCAAATCTTTTGTCCAAACAAATTTTTGTCCCTTCTTGAGAAGTAACCTCATAGGTTCCACCACTTGAGCGTACCCCTCTACAAATCTGGCATAGTATTCAGCCAGGCCCAGAAACGACCGCAGGGCATCTTTATCAGTTGGAGGTTTAGCTTCCATTAAAGCCCTAACCACAGAAAATTTCGGTCTAATACCAGATTTTGAAATTGAATGACCCAAATACTCTAATTCAGACACCCCGAACTTGCATTTGTCTTCCCTGACTGTCATGCCCCTACTGCCCAGAATGGACAACACCTTTTTGAGTAGGACATTATGTTCCTCCATTGTTTTTGCGAAAATCAAAATGTCATCCAAATATGCTTGTACCCCCACCAGATCCCCAAACAAAGAGTCCATTAACCTTTGGAAAACGCTAGCCGCTGAAGCTAACCCGAATGGGAGCCTCAGAAACTTAAAAGCTCCAAATGGGGTCACAAAGGTTGTTAACTCTTGGGAATCCTTAGACAAGGGGATCTGATGGTAAGCGGACTTTAAGTCCAACAATGAAAACCACCTGGCTCCACCCAGATTTGCTAATAGTTCTTGAATTTTAGGAAGAGGATGACAGTCAATTTTAATATTTTTATTAAGACCCCGGAGGTCTGCACATAGCCTGATCTCATTATTTTTATTGCGTGCTACGACGATGGGCGCAACCCATTGGGAAGATTCTGAAGGTTCTATAATCTTGTCCTTAACCAGATCCTCAAGCATCTTTTTAAGTTCCGCCCTGACACTAAAGGGAACGGGGCGAACCTTATGAAAAACGGGATGCTCCAGGGATGAGTCTAATCTTGTGTTCTGCGCCACTCACCAAGCCAATTTTATTACTAAACACATTATTAAACTCACTTAGCAAATCAGCTCTATCAATTTTTGCATCCTCAATAAAGCAGATAGGAAGTCACGTACTTTAATTGGGTTTTCATCCCCCGGGACAAGATATAAACCCATTTTAGCGAGGTCTTTCCAACCTACGATATCTTTTCCTTTAATCGCCACGTAGACTTTTGTAATAATGGACCTACCCAGGACCTCCACACTCGTTAAGAAAAAGCCTAACATGTCAATATCTTTCTCACCGAAAGCTTTTGAATTAACATCAGATTGACTTAATTTCACATCCTTTCCCCATTTATCAAAAAATGTAGAGTCCCTGAGTATAGTAATGGGAGCTCCAGAATCAGCCATTACCTGTAATTTAACATTGTCAATTATGGCTTCACACAAAGGTCCCTTAATAGGTTCAGAATCATCACACTCCACCATTAACATTAGATTATCAAAGGTGTCACTACATTCATCCATATCTACATAGTTGACCTTGACAGATTTCTTTTGGAATCTGCAAACCTTTTGGAAGTGTCCTACTTTTTTGCACAAAACACAACGCTTGTTCATGGCGGGACACCCTTTGAAATTACCAATGTGGAATTTGGACCCACATCTAAAACAAAAATTTTGTTTATTTGTATTACCACTAGTTTTACTCTGCCACTTTTCCTTAGTTTCTTTACTAGAAATAGCATATAGGCCATCATCAGACACATCATCTGAAATAAAGTTAACTTTAGTGACAGTATCTAGAGCCATGGCTTTAGTAGAAGTTACAGATCTTTCAATACTAAGGCTAAGATCGATAACTTCGGACAATGAAGGATTCTTACAACTAAGAATTCTTTCCTTCACTTTGGTAGAGGAACAATTGAACACAAATTGATCACGAATATAATTGTCCAGCAAAGGGCCAAAATCACAGGTAATAGCTAACACCCTCAATGCTGAAATATATTCGTCAATTTTTTCATCCTCCTTTTGCTTTCTCTTATAGAAATTGTCTCTCCAGCATGATGTTAGGGGATTCCTCAAATTGCTTCTTTAATCTGGCAATAGCCTCTATATAAATATTCCATTCGTTATCACCTGAATCAGCAGCTGGAGGGGGAATGGGAACCAGGCTCTTAAAAATGCGCTGTGCCGCCAACCCAAGACTGCCAAAAAGAAGTGCAAACTTCCTAGGAGGAGAATAGTCAGAAGCATCAATTGCTAAAATGTGATTTTCAAACAGGCCAAACCACTCCGACCATAACAAAGTAGGCTTTCCAGGTTTCTCAAGGAAAGGAGGGGGTTGAGTGACCTCCCTAACAGAAGCCATGTTACAAATATAAAACAGCAATAAAACAAGAGAATAAATGTGCACAACCTATAACATAGGAAAAAAAAAACAATAAAACTTGAATAACACAATCTGCTGGATGAAAACGCTTTGATTAAAGGCACCAAATACCGCTTCACAGATAGCGTGTGAATCGCAGCGGTCACACGCAATGTAAAAGCTTGATCTGTCCGTGAGGCGTGTGAATCGCCGAGATCGCACTCCGATCACACGTAGATAACAAAACCAGAAGCGTGAACCTTCAACCTTTACAAAAATGGCCGCCGTGCGTAGCGTCAAACGTGCGACGTGACGTCCGTGCGTAGCGTCGTAGGCGTGAATCCCAGAATTCCACGCGTATTCAGAGTTCCAGAGGAAGGCTGTGTGAAGGTTCCAAGACGCGATGCCGGCGTTCCAGGAGGCCGGTAAGCGCGTAATTCAAAATGTAAACCGAGGCAAGTTTACTTTCAACGCTTACAGTAAATCCGAAGACAGATCCAAGTCTCCAAACGTAGACCAACGTTTCTGATCGTAGTTTACCGCCTCCAGTCAAAACACCGACGACACTTAGATCCACAAAAGTGTCGATGAAACGAATTTAAATCCGCTCCTCCGCAGTGTAAACGTGGCCCAAATAATCCAAAGATCCGCTTGATTTGACCAAATAAACCAGCATGGTATAAAAGGTCATCGAGGAATCGCTTGCATAAGTTCAAATTTGACGGAATTAGAAAAAAACAAATTCGTCAAATCCTTTTGCGTGGGTCGGTGATGGAAACAATCCCGATCGTCGCCAATATGTAGAAGACAAATAGTCTTGAATAAGAATCCAGAAAAGGAATGTAATCCAAATGAAGTTTATTGGTAGGTTTCCAATCACAGGAGGAGCGCCTCATCAGCCAGGAGTCCAAGCAGCAACTGACCAAGCACAACGGACACCTGGCTTCTGAAAGCATCTCCACATTTAAAAGAATACATGTATACATTCTGTGCACATGCTCAGGCATGTGCACACGAGATAAGAATAATCAGCACGAGAACAGAATAAACAAGATACAACACACTACAAGCAGGCAGCCAAATTTGGGCACAGTGCCCTGTTTTGGGAGACTGTTCATCTAGTATATAACTGCCCCCACGATTGAGAATCCATGTGCAGCCAGCCGACTGGCTAGTCCACTACGTTGGGATTCTCAACGCCGACAAAGTTGTGGGACCTCCCTCAGATGAAATAATTATGGGTGGCCCTTCTATTTAACTCCATTTACCCTCCAAGTTAATTCGGCTTTTGAAAAAAAACGCGCTGATGACAGGGCCCCTGGCCCAGATGGGATCCCCGTAGATGCATACAAATCGCAACCGGCACTATGGAGACTGATCGTAATACAAGTATACACAGCGGTGGCAAAAGGTTATATAACAGCAACTTGGGATTGAAAGCACTATAGTCTCGATATTCAAAAAAATAATAGGGAGGATGTACAGTGCTAGAGACCCATTTCACTCCTTGATACACCTGTTAAGCCGCTGGCCAGGATTTTATTTGAAAGATTAGAGACCTGGACTTAGGACAATTATGTGCTTACTGATTCACAATGTGTCTTTTAAGAGTGAAAGTGGCACTCTAGTAATTTCACTGTATTGAAATGTTTAGTCTAAAATTTGTACAGTATTTTAAAATGGGTTATTAAATTGCAGCTCAGTGTAAAACCCCCCAATTCCACTGACGCAACGATAATACTTCTGTACCTGTATTTTATTTTTTTAAGATCTTTTTTTATGTATCTGGTTTTATGTATCCAATTGATGGCACTTTATTTCTGTGGCTCTTTTATGTATTTATTCCGAATAAAGATTTGACTTTGTAGGTCTTTAAAGCAAAGGTGTTTTATTGGTAGACACGTTGTACAAGTCTGACTTTGGAGTGGAGCTTTCATAGCCACCAATTAATGCCATGAGTGACAGAAGAGGATCAGGATACCAGTACTGAAGACAAATATACAGTGGTTAGAGTAATGTTCAAGTCTGCCTATGGAGTGTTTTCATTGCCACTGATTCATGTCGGGAGTGAATGAGCATGGGACAAAGATCATGGAAGGATAATTCATGAAATAACATTTCCACAAATCACACGTTTTCTAGGAGTGCTCAGTGTCTGCTTCTCTGACGTTGTCTTTTAGTGCACTACAAGCGTTTCTCCACCAAGAAGTATTTTCAGTACCTTGCAGACCTCTTATAAATTGAATGAGCCTTTCTAGGGTGTTTTCATTGTTGCTTGCTCAATAGTGAATGGGCATGAACTTGAGGCAAACTGATTATACTGAACATGTGCTTATCGGGTTTCTGTATGCTCACGAATTTTAAGAATTCTCTGTGCATACTAATTCCCCATTGAGAATGAAGTAACAGGTTTATTCTTCAATGCATGTGATCCAGCGCGGACCCAATAATTTGGACGGGGACAGACATTCAATTATTTCATTTACTTTGGCCCATACACCCAAGTCCCTGTGGTGCTGGTTTCAAGTTTGCGAATTTCTTACCACTTCATATCCAACTATTGACATTTTGACAGTTCAAAATCTACACAGTAAACCTCCTCGTTCAAATTGCCATCTTCTTGGTTGATGGACCAATTAGTTGAAAAATTGAAGGTAACAGACAAAAATAATCAGACTCCTTGTTTGCAATTTGTTAAATTTATCTAATTTAAAATGCATTAGTCTTAGAAAATACCTCATAGGAGAAAATACACTCTAAACCGTCAGCAACTAATCAATCTCAAGAAACTTAGGTTGCATGAAGGGGATAGATAAATAGACATCAGACATGTGCATTAATCAGTTTTCAATTCAGAAAGATAGATAAAGAGACAAAAGAACATGGATTATAACTTTGAGATATCAAAGATTCCAATCCAATGAATAAGAACGAAGGACAGACACTACCACGCAGGCCTCTGTAGAGGCAGCAAAGAGTCGGGGATCAAAGACTCTAAGATCAGGATAAGGATGGGGCTGAAACAGCTAGGCCTCTCTGCAGCCCGACATTCAGCGCACCCGTTCTCTCAACTCTTAATGCAGCAGCCGCTTCTGCCGCCCTCGCTTCTAGCCCTGCCCCTAAATTGCCTATTCTTCCTACCCTTACCATACAGATTCCATCCCACTAAAGTTGCTAAAATCACCCTTTTTAGCTACGGAATTGGTTAAAACGTGGGGCGGATGATCACTCTTATCTTTAGTCATGCTTCTTTGACTAACCCCATTGTTAGACTTTTTTTGTTCCCACATATTCAATATACATCCCTATTCTCTCATGAGGTGACCGTATCAAATTAAGGACACATTTTAATGCATTCAACATTTTGTGTATTTTCACACGGAGTCACTGGAGTTGGCTGCACGTCAAATGTTGTCCTTCACCGTGCCATGCTCTTTCAGCTTGATCAGCATTTTCAACCACTCGATCGCATGGTTTATGCGTGCTGCAAGTTTCACTCGTCAGGCTAACTTAACCCAAAATGGAAACTCGTCCATTTACTAAAAGAACAGAAAGCGGACATGTATTAATAATTTGATAATGACATCTTCACTGTTAACTACCCACCTTAACTCTAGTCCATGTTAAGTTATCCTAGCATAGCATACGCAGAAAGCGGCATTAATAATTGACAAGAGCAACAGCACACGTCATTCTTTTTACTACATAAACATGCAATGTCATATGCAATACATTCATAACACGTTCTACATCGTATTACATTTTCGGTTATTTACGCAGTGTTAAGATTAATTTCATGCACGTAGCAAAGCAACATTTCCTTCGTGTGGTATGTGTTTGCACGTTAAAATACTTGCTATTTAAAATTAGTATGTATTACAGGGGTACTTGTTACAAGCGAGTTTCTTTTTGTAAATCCCTGCTCCATCACATGCTTTGGTGATGTGGTCTGCTGCTATTTTGGCCTGGTCACAGTTGGCTCGGTTGCACACTTTGAACACCTGCTGGTAAGTATCCACCAAGTATCTGCTAGAGCAGTGTCTGTTGCAGCAGCTTCTAATGTACATGCTCAGTTGGTGTATTTACTTGTGCTTTTAGCATAGCAAATCAAATGTGCCATAGCTGAATAAGGCAATAAATCAGTGTCTTAAGTTGTTTAGTCTGACTTTTGAACATTTTATGGGTTTTATGGCTTGCGCTTTAAAACTTTTGGTTGAGGAATATACAGGCGAAAGAAAGCAGCCCCTTTAGTTGGCTCTTATTGATTTATCAATTTTTAAACCAAAAATCTCTATCTTTGGAAAGTTTTGAAAGCAACTGATAATCGGAGCATTCCGTCAGCTTTATGAAGCTACTGGGCTGGCTGGTCCTAATGTGTACTTGGGGAGTTGGTTGGTTTTAATTTATACTGTATGCTTGTTGTACAAAACATTGGAAGTACCATGTTAAAACAATAGTGGTCAGTAGCTGATTAGCAGCATAGAAAGTACCCTTAAAGATGAAAAAGGTACAGCAGACCTGATGACCCGGGGGAACATGCCTGCTAGAGTCATGGAATTTCCCATGAGTTTGTGCTGAAGTATGCTTGTAATACAATGCAGAGAAATTTTAAGATCAAATCTGGGGGATACATCTATTAAAAAGAACAGCAGACTGGAAGTTGTTTATTCCAATATACTGTATGTACAATGGTCTTTATCTGCACCTTTGATATGATCATATGTTCGAAATTGCAATTAAAAACGAATCAAAATGGCCCATTAGTTCGAATAGAGGCTCAAAGTAGACCAATTGGGAACTGTGAAAGAGAAGAGATATATAGGTTTTTTAAAAATAATCTAACCTGTAGGCCTTTACTGATAACAGGAACTGAGAGCCAAAGTGGTTGCAGGCTCCTTGAAAATGATGGACTCTCTATTAGGACACAAGTCTGTTGTAACTCAAAAATAAAGAAGCTGTTGTATGGACGCCTGCAAAAATAAATACATAGAACACTCCTCTCCAGATCAGACATAAATATCTGGGAAAAAAATGGCTTGGCTTAGAGAGGATCGAAGAATAAAGCACTCTAAGGCTACAGCAGTGTTTAATAAACGTTAACTATATGGATCGTCAGGAAGTGCGGAGCAGTTGTGGACAACCTTGAATAGGCTTCATGGGCGTTCAGGGCCACAGGTTAACCCTTTCGATGCTGATGACGAGCTCAGCTCGTCATCACCCACGGGTGTCGTGTGCTGATGACGAGCTGAGCTCGTCATGGTGCCACTAAAATGGCAATTTCCAGCACGGGGGGGGGGGGGGGGAGAAACGCCCAGCAGCCATGTGGTTAAGAATCACTACCTTAGATCAACTACCTTCGATCAACGGTGACTTTACCACAAAGTTCTAAGAAGCAGCTAGTGTGCTAACATTCTGAATTTGACAGGTGTGATGCACCTGACAACCATTTTGATGGATTCAAAACTGTAAAAGCACTTCCTGCAGAGTACACTTTAGTAAATGATTAAATCAGTGTTATTTGTTAAACTATGGTTAGTACACTAGGAAGTTACATTTACAATGAGTCCTCCAATAGCTTCCTCATCCATTTCTGTAAAACATTCTGACATGCAGAGTCAAACATGGAATTCCAACCCCAGTAATAATTTCGCCACCGTTTTACTGAACAACAAGAGCACTAATATTGTGTTCAAGCGAGAACTTAGGCAATTCTCAGTTCCATTTTGTTGACATAGGACACGCTGAAATTAAAGTCTTTCCTGAAGAGCATGCTAAAGTAAATGAGCATTGGCATGTTGATGTAGGCATGAAACCAGCAGGTGATGTCTTTAGCAGTGCATTGTGAAGGCGAAAGTTATAGTAAAGTAAATTAACAAGTGAATTTTAGTTTTTTTAAAACATTTGTTTTTATCATATTTGAGCACCTAATAGACAACCCACCCTAACCTTTGTTTTTTTTCTATGTGTATTTGTAGTAAATTAATTTCTTCGCAGTAGTTGAAGAAAAAAAACGTTTTGCAGAGGTTAGAGGGGCCCTAATATAACTTGAGAGTGTACCATAGGGTCCTAGAGCCTCATATCTGTTGTATTCCAATTGATTGACCAAATCTATTTTGGCTTTTGATTTGCTCAAGGTAACGTGGTCAAGCAATGCAAGATTTAGTGGAGCTGATATGAGGTTTTTAAGAGTACCACTGAGCTAGGAGGCTCTGCCAACATGTTGGTTACCTTGAGAAAAGCATTCGATTGGCAGAAGGTTGTGTGCTTCCATTAAAAGTGTTTTGCACTTATTACCACAATTAATCAGTTGGCTTATGTATTTGAAAAGCAGGCTGCCTTCAGGGTGGGTATTCTGGTGCTTTACAAGTCAAGGGTGACCTAGAGTTGGTAAGGGGCTTATTCGAAGAGTTAGATCTTCAGCTTCTTGCAGAACTTTAGAAGTGATTAAATGAGTTGATGTGTAATGCTTGCTCCATGCATCAGTAGCAATGTAGGTGAAAGCACGACCGCCAGTTCTGGTTCTGTTTTTGCGAGATACATTTGCAAGTAGGAGTCTGACCGATAAGAGGTGTCCTGTAGGTTTTATGGAATTAGATATTCCTATTGAAATAGGCTGGACCTGCGTTGTGGAGCGATTTGAAGATTATGTAAAGTAACAATAAACACAGTAACCCTGATGTTTGTCAAACATGTTCAGGTCAATAGACCGTTACGGTTTAACATTAGTCCATATTAGGGTACAGCACGGGTACTCATAGTACTGGCCCGCCGTTTACGGGGGTTTAACAGCGGCCCGGCAAGCCTTCCCTGGCGGCCCCCGGACCGTCCAAACATCGTACCCGTATTTTAATATATATTTTTTTAGAAGGTGTCAGCAAACACCCCTGCGGCAGCACGACTCAAGAGACTCTGCTGCTCTGTGGAGGGAGGCAGAGAGAGGGAGGGAGGGAGGCAGAGAGAGGGAGGGAGGGAGGCAGAGAGAGGGAGGGAGGGAGGCAGAGAGAGGCAGAGAGAGAGGCAGAGAGAGAGGCAGAGAGAGAGGCAGAGAGAGAGGCAGAGAGAGAGGCAGAGAGAGAGGCAGAGAGAGAGGCAGAGAGAGAGGCAGAGAGAGAGGCAGAGAGAGAGGCAGAGAGAGAGGCAGAGAGAGAGGCAGAGAGAGAGGCAGAGAGAGAGGCAGAGAGAGAGGCAGAGAGAGAGGCAGAGAGAGAGGCAGAGAGAGAGGCAGAGAGCGAGAGAGAGGCAGAGAGCGAGAGGGAGGCAGAGAGCGAGAGGGAGGCAGAGAGCGAGAGGGAGGCAGAGAGCGAGAGGGAGGCAGAGAGCGAGAGGGAGGCAGAGGCTGTGGGGGTGTGTGCTCGGAAGCTGTCTCAGCCAGGGCACACACAGGCTGGGTGAGATGAAGAGGGTGACAGAGGCAGGAGGTAGAGGGGGAGAGAGACCGAGACAGAGGCAGATAGGAGAGCGAGGGAGGGAGACACAGGGAGAGAGACAGACCGAGGGAGAGCGTGAGGGAGGGAAACAGACGGAGGCAGAGCTCTGGAGGGAGACGCAGACAGGGAGAGCGGGGGGGAGGCGGAGGGAGGCAGAGAGAGAGGGAGGCAGAGAGAGAGGGAGGCAGAGAGAGAGGGAGGCAGAGAGAGAGGGAGGCAGAGAGAGAGGGAGGCAGAGAGAGAGGGAGGCAGAGAGAGAGAGGGAGGCAGAGAGAGAGAGGGAGGCAGAGAGAGAGAGGGAGGCAGAGAGAGAGAGGGAGGCAGAGAGAGAGAGGGAGGCAGAGAGAGAGAGGGAGGCAGAGAGAGAGAGGGAGGCAGAGAGAGAGAGGGAGGCAGAGAGAGAGAGGGAGGCAGAGAGAGAGAGGGAGGCAGAGAGAGAGAGGGAGGCAGAGAGAGAGAGGGAGGCAGAGAGAGAGAGGGAGGCAGAGAGAGAGAGGGAGGCAGAGAGAGAGAGAGGGAGGCAGAGAGAGAGAGAGGAGGCAGAGAGAGAGAGGGAGGCAGAGAGAGAGAGGAGGCAGAGAGAGAGAGGGAGGCAGAGAGAGAGAGGGAGCAGAGAGAGAGAGGGAGGCAGAGAGAGAGAGGGAGGCAGAGAGAGAGAGAGGGAGGCAGAGAGAGAGAGAGGGAGGCAGAGAGAGAGAGGGAGGCAGAGAGAGAGAGAGAGGCAGAGAGAGAGAGGGAGGCAGAGAGAGAGAGGGAGGCAGAGAGAGAGGGAGGCAGAGAGAGAGGGAGGCAGAGATAGAGGGAGGCAGAGAGAGAGGGAGGCAGAGAGAGGGGAGGCAGAGAGAGGAGAGAGGGAGGCAGAGAGAGAGAGGGAGGCAGAGAGAGAGAGGGAGGCAGAGAGAGAGAGGGAGGCAGAGAGAGAGAGGGAGGCAGAGAGAGAGAGGGAGGCAGAGAGAGAGAGGAGGCAGAGAGAGAGAGGGAGGCAGAGAGAGAGAGGGAGGCAGAGAGAGAGAGGGAGGCAGAGAGAGAGAGGGAGGCAGAGAGAGAGAGGGAGGCAGAGAGAGAGAGAGAGAGGAGGGAGGCAGAGAGAGAGAGAGGGAGGCAGAGAGAGAGAGAGGGAGGCAGAGAGAGAGAGAGAGGGAGCAGAGAGAGAGAGAGAGGAGGCAGAGAGAGAGAGAGGGAGGCAGAGAGAGAGAGGGAGGCAGAGAGAGAGAGGAGGCAGAGAGAGAGAGAGGGAGGCAGAGAGAGAGAGAGGAGGCAGAGAGAGAGAGAGAGAGGGAGGGCAGAGAGAGAGAGAGGGAGGCAGAGAGAGAGAGAGGGAGGCAGAGAGAGAGAGAGGGAGGCAGAGAGAGAGAGGGAGGCAGAGAGAGAGAGAGGGAGGCAGAGAGAGAGAGAGGGAGGCAGAGAGAGAGAGAGGGAGGCAGAGAGAGAGAGAGGGAGGCAGAGAGAGAGAGAGGGAGGCAGAGAGAGAGAGGGAGGCAGAGAGAGAGAGGGAGGCAGAGAGAGAGAGGGAGGCAGAGAGAGAGAGGGAGGCAGAGAGAGAGAGGGAGCAGAGAGAGAGAGGGAGGCAGAGAGAGAGAGGGAGGCAGAGAGAGAGAGGGAGGCAGAGAGAGAGAGAGAGGCAGGCAGAGAGAGAGAGAGAGAGAGAGGGAGGCAGAGAGAGAGAGAGAGAGAGAGGGAGGCAGAGAGAGAGAGAGAGAGAGAGAGAGGGAGGCAGAGAGAGAGAGAGAGGGAGGCAGAGAGAGAGAGAGAGAGAGAGAGGGAGGCAGAGAGAGAGAGAGAGAGAGAGAGAGAGCGAGGCAGAGAGAGAGAGAGAGAGAGAGAGAGAGAGCGAGGCAGAGAGCGAGGCAGAGAGGGAGGCAGAGAGGGAGGCAGAGAGGGAGGCAGAGAGGGAGGCAGAGAGGGAGGCAGAGAGGGAGGCAGAGAGGGAGGCAGAGAGGAGGCAGAGAGCGAGTGAGAGACAGGAGGCACAGAGGGAGAGCGAGTGAGAGACAGGGGGAGAGGAGGGAGGCACAGAGGGAGAGGGAGGGAGGCACAGAGGGAGAGGGAGGGAGGGAGGCACAGAGGGAGAGGGAGGGAGGGAGGCACAGAGGGAGGAGAGGGAGGGAGGGAGGCACAGAGGGAGAGGGAGGGAGGGAGGCACAGAGGGAGGGAGAGGGAGGGAGGAGGCAAGAGAGGGAGGGAGGGAGGCACAGAGGGAGAGGGAGGGAGGGAGGCACAGAGGGAGAGGGAGGGAGGGAGGCACAGAGGGAGAGGAGGGAGGGAGGCACAGAGGGAGAGGGAGGGAGGGAGGCACAGAGGGAGAGGGAGGGAGGAGGCACAGAGGGAGAGGGAGGGAGGGAGGCACAGAGGGAGAGGGAGGGAGGGAGGCACAGAGGAGAGGGAGGGAGGGAGGCACAGAGGGAGAGGGAGGGAGGGAGGCACAGAGGGAGAGGGAGGGAGGGAGGCACAGAGGGAGAGGGAGGGAGGGAGGGAGGCACAGAGGGAGAGGGAGGGAGGGAGGGAGGCACAGAGGGGGAGGGAGGGAGGGAGGCAGGTAGGTAGGTAGTAGAGAGGGAGGGAGGCAGGTAGGTAGTAGAGGAGGCAGGTAGGTAGGTAGGTGAGGGAGGGAGGCAGGTAGGTAGGTAGAGGGAGGGAGGCAGGTAGGTAGGTAGGTGAGGGAGGGAGGCAGGTAGGTAGGTAGAGGAGGGAGGCAGGTAGGTAGGTAGTAGAGGGAGGGAGGCAGACGGAGGGAGTGAGGCAGACGGAGGAGTGAGGCAGACGGAGGGAGTGAGGCAGATGGAGGGAGTGAGGCAGACGGAGGGAGAGTGAGGCAGACGGAGGGAGTGAGGCAGACGGAGGGAGTGAGGCAGAGGGAGGGAGGCAGGGAGGCACAGGGAGAGGGAGGGAGGGAGGCACACGGAGGGAGAGGGAGGGAGGCAGACAGGGAGGCAGACAGACAGGGAGGCGGAGGGAGAGGGAGGCAGACAGACAGGGAGGCGGAGGAGAGGGAGGCAGACAGACAGGGAGGCAGACAGACAGGGAGGCAGACAGACAGGGAGGCAGACAGACAGGGAGGCAGACAGACAGGGAGGCAGGACAGACAGGGAGGGAGGGAGGCAGGGAGGGAGGGAGGCAGGGAGGCAGACAGACAGGGAGGGAGGGAGGGAGGCAGGGAGGGAGGGAGGCAGACAGGCAGGCAGACAGGGAGGGAGGGAGGCAGACGGGCAGGCAGACAGGGAGGGAGGGAGGCAGACGGGCAGGCAGACAGGGAGGGAGGGAGGCAGACGGGCAGGGAGGGGAGGGAGGGAGGGAGGCAGACGGGCAGGGAGGGAGGGAGGGAGGCAGACGGGGAGGGAGGGAGGCAGACAGAGGGAGGCAGACGGGGAGGGAGGGAGGCAGACAGAGGGAGGCAGACGGGGAGGGTGAGAGGGAGGGAGCACAGAGGGAGAGGGAGGGAGGCACAGAGGGAGAGTGACCTCTGAGTGAGGGAGAGGGAAGTAAAGAGAGAGGGAGAGGGAAACTGAGTTAGACAGTGAGTTAGAGGGAGAGAGGTGGTGAGACTTGCAAAAGAACGAGAGAGAGAGAGAGAGAGAGAGATGTGTGTATGCCGGGTCTGGTGGCTCAGTGGACGAAGGCGTCCGCTGCAGGGACCAGTGATCAATCTCATGGTACCAGTTTTTTTGTTGCTCTAGCCCTGCCCCCTCCCCCACTGACCCCGACCCCGCCCCACCGGTGCGGCCCTCGGACACAAACCACACTGTTAAATTTAGCCCCCGAGAGAAAGTTTGTGGGTACCCATCGGGTACAGCATGTTTTCTTTTGTTTATTTTTTATTTAATTTTTTATTTTAGGCTTTCAATTTATCCTGCATGTTTAATTGGTGTGGTGTATTGTGGGTGAAATAAAGAATACGTCAGTGGTTTGGATGGACAAGTGCAAGGATGAGTGAGTGTATTATTGAGTGCCCAAAGCCATCAGTGTCTGGAAAAGCTTTAATTTCATAGGCCAGACCCCATGTTTGTCCAAACATGTTTTCCGATTATGCAGTTGATGCTTGAAGTACACTTTTAACCCCATTTTGCGTTTTAAAAAACCCAAAACATTTATAATTAACACCTTAAGAGCGTCAAACGTTCAGCGCCCAGTGCTGAACGCTCGGCGAACGAATGCTGGCCCGTCGGCCAACGGTCGTGTGCAGCACTGGGGAGGTAGTGCTTGCGACGACCGTTGGCCGACGGCAGCACTTAAGGTGTTAAATAGGAAAACCGAAAACATATGTTGCAAATATTTGTTGCAAGCACGCTCCGAGCCCAGCTCTTAGATTTAACCCAGTTGTACCTAGTGTGTCGATAGAATCTCCAGTCAGTGTTCAGTGTGCACTAAATATGCCTTTTAATACATCGTATTACTTTACCAATCTGCTCTTCAGTGCAGTTGGAGCGGTATGCCAGTGGCCACATACTTTGCAAATACATTATGCTTCTGTTTTATGTATGCTAACCTTCTCCTGCAATCGCCCATTCAACATTGATTTGAGCCTTCCAGTCTTTCCTTTTATCGGCCTTTGAGACAGTTTTAGCTTGCTCTCCCGACTATTGTTTTTCTTAGAAAAAAAAAATAATGTACATTCTTGGGGACTCTTGATAAGTGGGCTCGTGATAAGTGGGCTTCATCTGTTGGTCTTTTAAACTGATATTCGCATTTTGCTGTTGGCCACCACAGCGCAGAGCAGTGCACGAGACAACTTCACCCATTCTCACTTCAAGTAAGTGCACAAATCCAGTTAGTGGTGCTGACAGTTCACTAAACCTCGTTCCCTTTCCTGACAAAGCTGGTTTAAAAAAGTGCTTGTTTCTTCTGCTTTCAGGTGTGCATGTTATGCTTCTATAGATCCACTGAATTATATGTTTTACTAAAGTTAGTAGTTTGGCTAACATGTTTTACATGGGGTTATTACGTTTTACAGAGATGTGTACATGTATTAGTAAATCAACGTGTGATTTTTATGGGTTAGCTGGTGCAATAA